>NW_016911299.1:119644-136201 GCF_001483705.2 Eufriesea mexicana | reverse complement strand
ATAATATATAATTTCTCAAAAAATACAATTTTATTTCGAGCTAAAGGCAATAATCCTTACAATTATATTATGCACTCATTAAACAATATTATTTCCGACAATTAAATAGGCGAATATAAATTTTTCAGTATGTTATCCCGCTTTTCTCGATATATACGTCACAGTCACGTGATTTATCAGCCATGACGGCCCCTACGAAATTCAAATCTTCCTGCTATCGCGGGCTTTGGAAATGGCGGGAAGAGCTCTCTCGACCAATCCGCTGCCGGCTAGGCGACGCCATGATAGGGTGCGGTCATTCTCCTTTTGAACGTCGCGGCAACTGGACGTGTAATCCAATTTCTAGTACGTATCTTATCACGCCTATAATTGAGTAAAACCTTCATTTCTACTCTTTTGCCCCCTATGCCGTAGAATTAGCTTCGCTCGATTAATATGTATTCATATCATACATTTCTGAACGTTCATCCAATAAAACTATATAGTCTTTCAAGTTTTTCCGCGATTTCATTTTCGCATTAGTCTGATGAAATTATCGGAAGCCTTTGAATCGAAATTTGAATACAATTATTCCCACATATCTTTACATATTTGTACTAAATTACGATTTTTGGGTATACAGTATATTGGTTGATCGGAAGAATCGTGTAGAAAGTATCAGACGTTAACGAACGCGTTGGAGAACGAAGTACGGACGCCATGTTCGCTCGCCCTCAAATCTGCCGTCTTCGTTAAAATGTGGTAACGTTGCACTTCTCATATCGAAGCCAGACTTATTACATGTACGTAAGTACTTTTGATTATTGCATCATTGGTAATTTGTTTTATGTATCAGTTTATAATATATAATTATTTCTATAATTGAGATTTCGAAGAATATTCATTAGATCTTGTTATATTCAGCTTCGAAAGCGAAATAATTCACATATTACATTACTTCGGTTTCGAGTATTTTACAACATCCTCATAATTTGGTCTTAAACAATAAATTTTATTATTTTTACGAAAGAGTCGTAGTTACGGTTGCGTTGAATTTTCAAGCGTAAGTTCGAAAATGATTGCGTCATATCATCCTGCAATTCGTATGCGCAGTCAGTATGCGCGGTCGGTATGCGCAAACCGTATGCGCGGTCGGGATGCGCAGCCCGAATGCGCAGGTTGATAGCGCAGTTATATTTCGAATTCTCCGATATTCCATTCACATTGTTCCTAAATTCTTTATAACAGTTATAATGTATTACATTCATTCGTGTGTAATTCAAATAGGTGTTATATTTCTAGAATTGAATAATGAACAGGAGGAATAATGAATTGTTACAACATCATAAGTACAGCAGTATTTTCTTAAAATTTGTTCGACAGAGAGAATACTCTCACACCCCCTCCCCCACTAATACCATTTTTACAGGAATTTTCGTGACCGTGCGCGATGCCACCATTCGAGTCAGTGCGTTTTTACGTATCACAGTTATTAAAAATCCAATAACTCTTGCGAAATACAATTATAATAGACAAACGGGAATGTAGAGTCAGTGTTTGTTCGCCGATTGAAGTTTAAACGGACGCGTTGATAATCTTTTATTTTTCTTTTTTTTCTTTAATGTTCGTTACCGGTATTAGAGTCGATTCTACCCAGGAGTGGACCCAAGCCTGCTCTGCAATCCAAGAACGTAAGTATGTAAGTATGTTTGCACACTGTAATCTAATTAATTTCTTTTGTTAAAGAATAAATTTTATTAATAACGTGTTACATATTTTTCCGTAGATTCGACAAATCTGATGGCATTGAAGTCAGTTCTTCACTAGACACGATTCATCTACGTTCCAGAAGTCAACAATGTAAGTTCGTTTGTATATTGTTATTGAATGTATTTCTAAATCAATCATATGAAATCAAACTCTTCAAATATTTGCGTTTTGATGGTATAACAATAGTATTGAACGCTTTGTTGCAGATTTTCTACATTCTTCATTTTCCTATGGAATCGACAACTCTGTCACTACACAAGTCAGCCCCCTACTGATGACGGTCTTCGCGATGACTTCCACTGAACCACTACAGCATCGTTCTCCGCAACATTGGTGAGTCGCATGCATTTTGATTCCTCTGGTCATTCAATCATGTCGTAGGACGAAAGGTCCGAACCGACACGGATGACTGGTTGTATTACGTAGAATTTCTTGTGAGCATAGTGACCTCGGGTATTTATTATACTCGAGAGTAGTGACAAAATTTCTTTTGTGTTTTATTTATCAATTCAGGATAGGTTTTCTTGCACCTCGCGTTTTTGAACAATAATAAGAGAAATATGAGTAGTTAGTATGGGCACATTGGCACATATAATATTAGTGGCATAAATAATATAATATTGACTATTGGTTCCTTCTTCCAATAGCCACTTTTAAAATCAAAACATATTTAGTATGATTATTCGTAAATAATAGACACGAATATTTTATTATTTCGTAGTGGAGAAGTCGAATGCCCTTCGACTTCGTTATTATGAAAATTATAATTAATATATTGGAACAATGATTATGTATTGCTATTCACTGTTCCCTTAATAAGCAAGTGCCAATGCTACTCTCTGTCTTTTGATAATATTGAGATATTTAATTCTTTGACTCGTATGCAATAAATCTGAATCGAATTTAAAGTATAATAGCTATAATAGTATCACTGTTACATTCCGTTAATGCTAAAATGCATTGAACATTAAGTGCAAGAAAACATTTCGCGACAGATAGATTTTGGAACCAAAGTAATAACTTTTGTACTTTTGTGCTTTCGAATATGATGTACTTTGGTGAAAGAATCATCTGAGGTTTTGTTATATTTCCATTGTTATATAAATTCAAGTCAATTATTTCATCACGTCGAGTCCTAGTCTCCTTTTTCTTTTGATAATTAGATTTCTTATTGATTATGAATATTTTCTTCAAATATTGAAATTCCTATAACTTGTTATATTTGTAAAGTAAAGTCATTGCGAATGAAATGAGAAAATACAAAATGGAAGAACGTTAGTCCGTTAAATAAGATATATGTCGCTAATCAGTTTTCTAGCACAGGATTTTCAGGGGTAACCCCTTCCGTGTTCATTGCCAGGAACTCATTCACGTGCCCAGGTGCTACTTGAGTAGGTGAATGGCGATGGGCATGATGACCGTAGTTCATAAGCTTATAACAATGTCATAGCGGCTGACGACGCGTTAGAGTATCGTGCACGACATATTTTCCACATGGTGTGTCTGTGATTAGGATGTGGAATTGCGTCGTTCGTACATTTATTTGGAATAGAAAAACATAATCCGCTATCAGTTACAGCAGATTATTGATAGCATAAACGCGATGGAAGTAGCAATCTTGCTATCAATTGACGATAATGTTATTGTTTCTCGTACCACGTGTCTTAACGACATTATGCTCTTTAACGTATTCCTATTTGCCGAATGATGAATATCGCGAGTTACGCAAAGGCCTTTAGCCGTCGTCAGCCGATTTCAGGAAATGGTACGTAAAGTTAGAGTGTGCATGTAGCCAAACTCGGGTGTCGGGGGCGTCCCGGGACGCTTACTGTAGTGTAGGATCTTTGCGCCTGGGTGGTACGTGTGAGAACCGTGGAGTGTGGTGTATTGGAATGCTTGATTTTTGAAATTTTTTAAATATAGGAGGAGTTAGGTAGGTAGTATACTCTGGTGTGTCTGCTAACTATAAGTAGGTAGGGCCGGGCAGGTTGGCACAGTCTCAGGTCGGGCAGGCGCGTTTCGCGTGCACAACCTGTTTCAGGAAATGTCATTTGAATAGTCGACGGTGAAGCTGGCACGTTTGGGGGTTGCCATTCGTCACTAGCTTTACCTATCGATTTTTTCAAATTTTCGTCGCGGTCGCGGTCGTGATCGAACGTGTATGTGCTCGAGTTTCTGCACGTGTGCACGAACAACGATCGCTCCGATCGTTGCTCGTCCATGTGAGTCTTGTTTAGCTTCGCGGTTTGTATTTTTTTTCTTTTTTTTTTCCAATTAGAGAATCTCGAGCCTAGATATAAGTTTCAGCGGGCATGGCGCCCGAAGAAAGAAGAAGAGGCTATTAGGTACCCGACAAACTGTCACGAAAAGGGTGCCTAGGAATGGCTTCCTATCCTTTGGATGAGAAGTCATTCTTGTCACTACTTTGTCACTATGCTCTTATTTAGTAGTATGTAGTAGTAGTAATAGTAGTTTGTTTACTGGCCGATGTTCATCGGTCATCATCCTGTTTTGGCAAATCGCGATTTTTGTACTTAGTGTTGCGAGTAATTAATCACGGGTTGATTTAGTGTTGCGAATTATGAGATCGCGACTTTGTTTGATTTCTTTTACATGAATTTTTATTTTTCCATAGATACTAATATGTATTAACTTTATAGCGTTGCGACTAGTATTAATCGCGAATAGTCAAAAAAATCAAATATCTTTTTCTGCATATACATATTTTATTTTTTACTGCTTTCATTTTAATAATTAGTATTGCACTTTAATTGAAACGTGGTTTTTCTTATTGCTTTTATTATTAGTGTTGCGTTGAAGAATATTCGTGTTCTTGAAGTAGTGTTGCGAATATAGAATGCCCAAAATTTCACCACTGATGTGGTGGATATATATTCCTGCTCCTGGGAATCAATCATCTGTTGCAACTACAAGAGTTGCATATAGGTGGGTCATACATCAGCAGCCAGAACCATGGCTGCCCTGAATTTTTCGTCATTAGTGTTGCGAACTTTTTTGATGCGAGTGCATAAATTTTCATTTATTAGTGTTGCGTTAATAATTGAATTATATTATTATGATCATTTTCGCGGGTTCTCTGCCTTTTTTGTTTATTTTTCTTTATAGTGTTCTTTTTTTTGTAAATGCTAAATTAATTATTATTTTAAATATCAGGAAGCACTCCTTGCGGTTGATTTTGAAAATTGTCCGTTATCAGACAATTTAGTAAGTTAGTGTTGCGAAATTACAATTTATTTATTCCACTCACGGTTTCTTTCGCGGGTTCATATCGAGTGGAAATATTTATTTTTGTGGCTATTTTGGCTACCATTGTATTTTCTTTTCCAGCACCCTTTTTTACTGAAATTGTTGTTGATGAAAGTACTGCTGTAATATGTATTTGTCTCTTTTCCATTCCTTTCTATCTTTTCATTTTATCTTTTTTGCAATCACTCGCGATACTCATTTATTTTGCAAGATAAAGTTTCGCATAATAATCATTTTGTGTGTCTAATTCGACTCTTCGTGGATATAATAAAGTTATACTTTTCTTTTTTCTTTTTTCATTGTGGTAAATTATTGATTTTTGTTTATACAAATACATGCAAATGAGGTGCAGTAAAAGTGTGATTATTTCAATTTCAAGTTTTTGACAAAATATTTTTGACTGTTATTGAAATTCTTGTTAATATGTGGCATGTCTTCTTTCAGGAGTCATTGTTTTGTTCCGTTTCCCCAACTATTAATCCAGTAATTAAGTTTGTTTCAGGTTTATTAATTTAGAACGCTTTCATATCAGCATGTTCAACATCATTTCAAATATATGAACTTATGTAAGTATGTCAGAGGCTCAGAATTGAAATAACGTTCATGGAGGGAAATGACATAATGGAAAGTGATGTATGAGCCTCATTTATTTATTTATTATCATTTCCACAATTTTTATTTGTAATCATATAGATTATTATTTACAATAATTTTACTATTTTTTCTACAGCGTCTTGTATTCAGGAAACTTTATGGTGCCAACGGAAACAGTATGAGTGGTTTCAATCTCCACACAGTGTCTCTTTAATATTCAGATTTTCGTGATCAAATCCTTGGTTTCTTGTGTATTTAGGATGTTTGAAATTCTCTCTAGATTTGTGATAGGTAGAGATTTTATAAAAATTCATCTGATTTTTGATAGGATAGTGTGAAAAATATCCTTAATCTCCCTATGCTTGGTACTTTAAAATATCTTTAATTTCGATATAAGTAGGGCTGATTATTTTTATTTTAGATTCTTTCGATTTTTGGAGGCTGGAAGTCACATTTATTTTCCCGTGTACTTCTTATCTTTCAATATCTTTGTTGGTTTGTTGGTTTTTTATTCTGAAATGAATGAGAATTTATGGTTATATGTTTTTATGACAAGTTAGGATTATGATTAAGTTAATTGTAAGTTACAATCGTTGCTGACACATTAGTCTATAAGTTAAGTAAAATTTTATAGTAGTGAATAATATTAAGTAGTATTGAGTAGTATTGGGTTGCATGAAGTGGGTAGTATTAAGTAGTCTTGGGTAGTATTAAGTAAGTAGAATATATTTAATGCTTTGGGAGATATTTCATTTTTCTTTGCTTTTTTTAATTATTTAATTGCCAACTATTCTACATTTTCAGGCTAATATTGAGAAATTGTAGAATAATATCATCTCACATAATTTATGTCTTTCTTCTATGTTTAATTTCTCTTCTGTTTCCAGGTTTAATTTATCTTTTACTTCTAGGTTTAACGTATCTTTTATTTCTAGGTTTAATTTATATTTTACTTCCAGGTTTAATTTATCTTTTACCTCTAGATTTAGTCTTCCGCGTCGGTTTTTTGTTTAAATTCTTTTTGATGTTTGATTTACACAGCGATCAAATATTGAACGTTTTGCAAACGTGCATCAAATATGAAATTTATTTGAATATTAGTAAATTTTTCGCAAAAGGTGGGTGGTTGGGACGTGGTTAGGGTGGGTCTCCATTCACAGCACCTCCTCGTGGTGAGACCTGGGCAATCGGTATTATTTGACATATAATTCCTCATTGTATCACTATAGTTATATCATGTATAACTAACAACCATGATACACTTATGAATTATATTGCAAGTAATATGAGCTAATTGGCTGTGATCCTGTCGTAGATTTTCACGTAATAGGTTAGACAAGACTGATCGATTAGCCTTCTTCTTGTATCACATCTCATGTAGGCATAATTTAAGCATATATATCAATTAAATTAGCGTTCATCGAAGTTTATATCCTTTTCTCTCAAAAGATGTATGCCTATTTAGATCTGTTCTGAGGAAGATGTGAAATTCTCGAGGTAATACGTGCATTCATGGCATATCCACGAATATTGAGAAATTTTTGTTCAACAAACATTGAAAATAGGGAGGTAAAGAAGAAAACTAACATTTTCGTATTCTGCGCACCCTGTTTCTACGAATTCTTGAGACCACATTCGTGGTCGAAATTTCGTTTCCGACACGCGTTTTACAATATTTATAAAAATATCTTTAGGTGATGGGTGTCGAATATATACTGAGTTCTTCCTACATTTTCAAAAATTCACAATTGTTTACAGTTGGCATGATAAGGGCGGAGTCGAAAATATATTTTTACGCGATCGATTTAAAATTTAGGAAAAAGCTACTTTGGTGGAAGACAATGGTGCCATTTTAAAATAAATTTACCTAAAGGAGTAGGACAGGCCTATGAGAAACAAGGAATATATAGTTCCTGTACTCTTACGTTCCATAAATTGGAAATTTTTCCACCGTAGTTTACGTAAATTGGAAATTTTTCCATTGAGATCCTAATATGCGATGTACAAGAAAGCCCTAGCTTGATCCAACAAATATATCACAGAAATATATATTGCACGATATTTAATTACTATGCTAATTACAATGCTCGGTACGAAAATAATTAAACACAACCAGTCACCCTCGCCGTTTCAGACCATTCGTCCTGCGATATGACAAGTAACCAGAGGAATCGTAAAATCATAAAATCGTTCGAACGTATATAATTTAGTAGGAATACGGTAATAATTTAACACTTTGTTGACCGGCAATTTTACACAGAAACTATGTCATGTGACCGGCTATTATTTTGTAATTCAATCTTCAAAATCACTTTCACACGCAATATTCTACATCGTCCTGGGTTTCATAAATTGAAATAGATAATGCAAGTGCAATGACGAGTTAACTCGTCACCGGTCAACGATGTGTTAATAATTATAAAAATATTTAATGTCCACTAACACCAATAAAATTAAGAAACTAAAACGTGAAATATTTATTCGAGTATTGAAGAAGTAATCAAAAATGAAAATAGAATAAAGTTATTAAATGAATAGTTACAAATAAAAAATAAATAAATATAACAAATTATTAAGTGTTAAACATGAATAAATAAATTAAATAAATAACTAATAAAGTTATTGATAAATAATTAATAGTACCATTATGTGTAGGAATAGGATAATTTGTTTAGGAACGATTGTTAAAGTAATTGTTTTTTAAATTTACCAATATTTTTTAAATAGCGTTGTTTTTATTTCATTTAAATTTGTTTACGCGGTTACGGTGATGTTTATATCATAACGATCGAGTATGATGAGGCTGTAAACCAAGTTCACGAATTCAACCGATTTTTCAAAGATTCGCCAACGTTTTATAATAGTTATTACATAGTTTATTGCAAATATATGCTTCGTATAATTTACAATAACAATATGTAGAGTAATTTACATATGAGCTGTTCACTACACAAATTGATTAACTCCATAAAACAAAAAGTGGAGAAATGCAATGATATAATGTAGTTATGACTATACCAAGTGTTTTGACATTTAAATTTAAGATTTTTCAAAAAGTGGAGTTAATCGATTTTTGCAGTGAACGGCTCATATGTACAATCATTTTCCGATGTAGAAAAAGCCATTTACTTCATCATAAAAGTTGTTTCTAACATATAAGTGTTTAAAACTACTTTTTAAGATTAGAAAAGGCGAATAGAGGCTAAAAATGATATTAACCAAGGGGATCCTATACCCCATACTCACCTAATAAGCTAAAATTCGCGTTTCTAACAAATTTTACGAATTTATTTAGTTTATTTGCTTTAGATTGCTCCGGTACGTTTTTAACCGTGAATTTACAAATATGTTGTTAAAAAGCAACTTGTTCACGTACTACATTTTGTAACAATATATAATGTGTGTTATATTTTTAAAAATTCTGATAAAAAGGGTATACTGCTCTGTATTTCTATAAAATAAACTACTTTCAAACAATCTGTTTGAAATTATTTTATTTATATAAGAGGTACATGACATTATATACTTTTAACATTTATTATTGTTGTTACATATGTACATCAACAAACAATTATGTCAACTATATTCTTATTATTAAATTAAATATAGGATTACACATTTTAGTTTGTATAATTCCCACTGTATCTACCTAATATGCAATCTTTAAAATGTTACAAAAATACTTACTATACTAAATAGGCATACAATAATATATTAAACGATAGTTCTATCGGCGGACATATGATTTTTGTATAATATTATCCTTTGGCAAATTTACAGTTTCTTTAAGAAACACTTATGATAATAGAAAACAATAACAATAAAAAAAATAATATTTTTTACACATTTAATTAAAATTCTTTACATATTTGTGCTATCATCGTTGTCAACTTATATTCGGATTAAAATACTAACTGTCTATAACGCTCTACATTTGCATGTAACACTGCATACTCTTACACATGCATTTCTTTCGAAAAAAAGGAACTTCTGAAACTTATTATCAACATTTAAATATTTTCCGCATATTGTACTAAATCTATTAATACATTAATAATGGAAATAATAGGAAAGTCGGGAAAATATAAATAAAAATTGTACAATAATGATTCACATTTATATAAATTATTGAATTGTGCTAGAAGTATTCGATTTTTGGAAATAATAAAATCATCAAAGTGATGGAATCATTTTTAGTACATCACCTAATTCGTTTGCATAATAATCTGGAATTACCAAATCTTTGGAATTTGCAGCAGAAGTATTCATGGCATGTATATCATTCTGTGTTGTAATACCCGTTAATACGAGAAGAGTTTTAAATCCACATCGTTTTCCGAGGAGAATGTCGGTATTACAACTAAAATAAAATAATTGTTTGAAACATGTCATAAACTATTATTATAGATTATTATCATAAATTATATTTACTTGTCTCCAATCATGAGTGTCCTTTGTGGATTTAAACCATATTTCTTCGTAATGTATTCACTCACAAAAGATTCTGGTTTTCCAAGCATTATTGCTGATCTATTGCATGCTGTTTCTATGGTTCTTATAAAACAGCCAGTTCCTGCATAATTAAAACTTATACTTAAATTTTCGAAAAATATTTGGAATAAATGTATTCATAATAAATTATAATAAATAGTTTAAGAACCTGGAAATGTGTTAGCATTTGGGGAAGGTCTTTCTGTATCACAGTTTGTTCCTATAAAATGAACATTTGGATCCTGTAAATAGGTAGCAGCTTTTACAAGCTTAGGAAAACTAAAATATTTATCAAAGCCTACGATAACTGCTCCAACTTCTGGATCTGGTTTAAACTGTTTTACCAGTTCTACTTCGTCACCTTCCATTATATCTGGCTATAATAGAAAAATAATAGTTACATTACTAATATATATTCAAATTTAATAACTAATTACATGTATTTTAATTAGAAAAACTCACTCCCACACCACAATGTTTGATACCTTCAGCTTCAAGTTCCTTGCTAATACCAACACTTCCAACTATATATACTTTTTTATCAAATTTTTTTTCCTTCAGATACATAGCACTCAAAAATGAAGTACACACTATTTCATCCTGTAAAAAAAATTTAAGACAATATCTTACATAATATTGTATTTAATCCCAAATATTACAGCATGTATTTTACTTACTATTGTTGCATCATATTTAAGATGTCCACATTTTTCTATAAATTCAGATCTAGTTTTGGTATTGTTGTTTGTTATATAAAAAAATTTTTTACCCAGTTCTTTGAATTTATTTACTGTTTCAGGTGAATTCTTTATTACCTCGGTTTCTCTCCATAATACACCTAAGGTTTAGGCATATTAAAATATCATTTATAGTATAGGACATTAAAGTATTTGTCTATCATTATCTTTTAATTATTAAATAACATTAATATCAAAAATATAACATCGAAATAATATATAGTACACACTTTTATTTTTCAAGATTATTTAGGAAAATTGTCTTACAATAATCACTCACCGTCGCAATCTGATAAAACTACATCAATGGAGTCCATAAATTTCTTAAATTCTGCATTTGATAACGATAATATATGCTTTATTGTCATTGTGCAACACAACCTGTAAATGCGACTACTCAAACTGATATGAAGATTTTTACTACCTAGACAAAGTGCACTTTATGAATTAATCGTTGTAACTAACGGCGGGATATTAAACAGTGTATGCCTAGATCTGACAGCACGCATTTGCAACGTGACCTTGCGTGCTTGTTACATAATATAGGGATATAAATTGTTCCTATTTCATTCACAACTACCAATATATACAATTGGTCATGATTGCACTAAGTCAGTACTAAAAGGAACGAAATAATTTTCTTTATACATTTTATTATTTGTAACAATTTTTCTATTCAATTTTATTTACTAATATTTCCAAAATATGTTTCACAGAAAATAATATGGAACATGCGATTTTTTCTTTTAAGAAAAATTAAATATTTACAAAATGAAATTAATTATATATTTTAATTCTTTAATAGAATTTGATATAGCATAACCGTATAATTTTCGAAAAATTATATTTCCATTGAAAAAAAGATTAGATGTTAGGTTCATGTTTTTGAAAGATCGCGAGCTACTACATGTAATATAAATATAAATAAATATCGGTAATAAATCATTAATATTTTTGTCAACTAAGTAACTGAATACATATTTTCAATAAATACAACAACATACGTTTTAAGTAATATTTTAATCACACTATAAAATTAGTGTGTTCTGATAGAAAATATTATTGCACCTACTCTATGCTCATTACAAATTTTTATTTTATTTTTTTTAAATAAGGTAAAAGATCACCAAGTGATTCAATGTAATAGTCAGGAATGAATTCTTTCTCTTGTTTGCAACATGATTGTTTCCACCTATCTACATCTTCTAAACTAGTAATTCCTGTTAAAACTAATAGTGTTTTAAAACCACATCGAGTTCCTAACAATATATCTGTATTGTGTCGATCTCCAATCATTAATGTACGTTCAGGATTCACTTGAAATCGTTTTATTAATACATCTGTAATGTATTGCTCAGGTTTTCCCATTACTACAGCTTTTCTTTCTGCACAACTTTCTATACATCGTACTATACTTCCAGTACCTAATTAAAATATAATTATTAAGCATAAAATTAATTTTTATGTAATTGTACAATATATAGAAATTATGTATATAGTATATACAAATTCACAAAAAAATGTTATTAAAAAATATATTAGAATTATATCTACCAGGTATAACAATATTGTTAGCAACAGGAAACCTTTCATCTGTATTTGTGGCAATGAAATATACATTGGGATCATTTAAATATGAGGCTGCTTTTACCATTTTTGGATAACTAAAATGCTCATCGAAACCAACTATAACTGCACCTACTTCATCATCCCTCTTAAATGAATAATTTCGATTATTTTTAATAATAGGATCTGGTCCTACACCAACATGTAAAATTCCAGCTTCTTCTAATTCTTTTGCTATTGCTGTAATGCAAATTCTTATACCTTTCATACAGTTTAATATGTAATATTATCATATCATAATAAAAATATCATTCTTGCCTTTGGATCCTATAATGTAAACTTTTTTGTTAAAACCTAAATCTTGTAGATAACAAGCTGATAAATTTGCTGTACATAAAATGTCTTCTTTAGTAGCCTTAAAATTTAAAACTTGGCACTTCTTAAGAAATTCTTCTCTAGTTTTTCTGCTATTATTTGTTACATACAATACTTTTTTACCAAGAGACTGAAAAGTATTTATAACTTCTGCTGCATTTGGTAAAGGATTCATACATGTCCAAAGTACACCTAAAACATATAATTAATATTATTACATACTTCATTAATTAGTTTCTAAAAATACATTAATCAAAGTATACTTACGATCACAATCAGTAATTACAGTGTCAAAGGAATCTAAGAATAATTATAATCATAAAAAACTATTATAAAAATTTTATGATACTACATTATACATATAACTTGTTGTAGCGGAAGGATAAGGAGATAGGGCTAGTGGTCCAAAAGACTTTCTTCATCAAAGGTTTTTATTTTACTGAAGGTAAAGGTCCTTCGGCTCGAGAAGGTTCGACACCCCTCGACCGATCGTCACGCCATCGATGGGTTCAAATGTTTTAGGCGTAAACAGTCGGAGACGCTGCTTGTCGCCTGAATGTTTACGCTGTATATTCTAGGATCGCTTACATTATGAAACTAATTTCTAAATATAATTCACATAAATAAAATAATAAACATCTTCATTGAAAAGTAAAAAGTAACATTTCAAATTTTATTTTAATAAAACCCGGAAATTGATTAGCTTCCGATTGAATAATCCCTAACAGTGTTGCCATTATTAGTTAAGATTAGACAAATGACAGTTTCTTATATTTTTAATAAATTGGTATATTATTAAAATCTTTGAATTACTTTAATAAAAATTAGATTTAATAACACACTATCAAAGAAATTATACAATCGTACACACAGTACAGAGGTTAGATTGTGGTAAATCATTATCAACTTGATTCCATGATTCCATAATTTCTGTATATTTCAATGCCGGCCTTACCAGTTGGACAAAAATAAATAAATATCATATATTATCATTTTGAAGTAATAAATTATTTAAACTTACGTATTTATTAAGGTTAAGGTTGTTATTTGTGTCTGGACCGACAGATCTCTTTTTCTTATTACATCATCTTCGTTTTTAAAATTTTTAATTTTAAAATCAAATAAATATTTTGTATTAAAAAGTATTGAAATTCTACTTTTAATTTAATGCATTTTTTTAAACAATTTTAACATCGATACTTCATCAATTTTAATTTGAAATTTCTTTTATTTAGTAATTTTAATTTAAATTACAAGCTAATAAAGTGTAATATTTATATAGAAACAATTGATGCAATAATTTTTTTTCATAAATTTTTGATAGTTATTTTTTATTTAATCTAAATTTTATGTTAAAAATATGATCTTTCATCTTCATACTGTGTGTATACTGTTCCCGCAGGGGCTATAGTTGACTTCGGTCAACCGTAGTATGGGATTGACAACCCCACGGTGCCTAGTTGGCCTTGCCTAGGTCGAGGTTGAGCAAGCAGCCTAAATAAGGCAGTGGTGTTTTCCACGAAGGGTACGACCGGTAAGGCCCTGATCACCGGTACCGCGGAAGATCGATTCGAGCCCTGGGCGGACGGCTTTTAGTCGTCCGTCCGTCGGTCGCTTGGGTTGGACTCGCGGGGATAGCGGTTAGAGCTTACATCGCAGGCAAGGGGCTGAAACTCCGGCGGGAGAGTTACGCTCGTATAGCTCGGCCGCCGCCCTTCCTGAGACGGTAGGGATTTAGAAAGGTCCCGACACTATCAAGGGTGACAAATTGGACTTGCGTACTATGAGTCGAATTGCTAGTTTTGTGTGTGTTCTGTAGCACATGCGGAACGTACGCTGATTGAGCGTATCTCAATCCCGCGCCCATGGGAGCTGTGTGGATGAGTCCCTAGGGGTAGGCGCCGCACGTAAAATCTCCGGACCTCGTTGTGTATAACAAAATATTAATAGAATCATCATAAATTTGTCAAAAAATTTATTATAAAATATATTATACCTTAATTAAGTACATATTTAACACTACATACGCAAACAATATTTATGTATAACAGCTATGTATGCAATCAGTCCCACATTTCTAAAGTGTCTGCAAATAAAGAAAGGGACATAAATAACACAAAAATTAAAGGAAACTCCCATGTCTTTCATAATAGCAAAAAATTTAAGAAATTATTAAAAATAAAACTATTATATATCATTAGAACTTTCTACAAAAAGAAAGTATAGCATTCTAAAATTTGAATCCTATTGTTGTATGTACATTTCTAAACACACTGAAGTTTTGTAAATCGTATGTTAAAAGACCAAAGTTCATAGTGTTTTTAAAATACATACAGTAGGTCAGCTAAACACTTGAATTCATTCCACAACATTAATAACTGATAATCTGTAGTAATTAAAGCTAATGTTCCATTCACCCTATTATCATTTCTGTACTTTTATATAATTAACATGTTATTTCTACTGATTTGTGGGTATTAAATCGACATCACAACCACAAACATAAATTTAAGTGCAACAGAGTAGAGTCTGCATATTGCCAACTGAGATTAGCCTAAGATGTGTAACTGATTTATCAGTTCATTAACACGTTGCAGTTGATAACATAAAAGTAATATTCTGTTCTTTACATTCATATATTCACTCTTATATAATAAAGGGGCTACAGCGAAAACACAAAACTATTTCTTCGTTACAGATGATCGACTTGGAGAACTATTTCAACGCCAATTTATAATTAACGTACAACTACATACTACGCGTTATTATGTATTTCTTTAAAATGGTTTCAATTTAGATCGAAATGGCCCCAAAGTATCAGTCTTTTAGTTGAAATTTTGTTAATTTTATTATATATAGTTGAGCATAATTTTATGAAATCTGACGCGGCTTAATAAGAACATATTATCTACGTTCCACAGCCGATGGCTTCTATAATGCAATTATTATGGGTACATGTAATAACTGAACAAGCATTTTGTTCGAATATTTGTCAAATGTTTGTTCGAGAACCGTTATATAATCTCAATTAAAATGTTCCATAAATTATAATTGCTAATTCTACTTATCATAAAAAAAGAAAGAAAAAAACAAAAATAAACTAAATGTACATAGGTTCATAATTGTAAATTCATAATACAGAAAAATCATTTAAGGAATAAATTATTAGAAGCAAGATAAAAAAAAATGTTACTTGGCAAATTACTCGAACAAAACACTTGGAGTTATTAAAACATTAATTATATGTTCTTTTTAAAACTAGATATTAATAGAATTCCTACGTTAAATGTGTAATTATTCTTCGATATACCTAAATATAAATTGTAATCAATCTATATATACTACATACCCTAATAATTCTTAATTTTAACAAAACGAACTTATAATGTTTGATTATCAAGGTCAGCACATCAACAGCTACAAATTATAAATATCTTCTACGATTTTGAAGTTCATAAAATGAACTTATTACACTTCCTGCATTCATTTATAGTAAAGTATCCATTCTTATTTATGAACATATGATTTATCAAAATAATAAATAGGAACCAGCCTATAGATCATATACAGAACACAAATAAAAATTAATTAGTTAACAAATTCATTAAAAATACGGCAGTTCAAGCCAGTTTACTGAATTTCAAAATAATATGTATCTTGTCCTTTGTAATTAAACGATTGTCTTGTAATTCATATATCAGTATTTCAGTCATTAGTTATAACTTCATAAAAAAAAGTGACAAGAGAAGTAACAAAAAAATAAAAAAAAAAAAAAAAA
>NW_016911299.1:96743-119496 GCF_001483705.2 Eufriesea mexicana | reverse complement strand
GTAACAAAAAAAAAAAAAAAAAAAAAAAATAAAAAAAAAGACTAAACCATAACTTTTCTTTTCTTCGCGTATGCTACTTTAACTACGTTCACAGTCTCCATCAACAGAGTATCTAATATAGTTACAGTAAGACCATTCTTTACTGCGAGTTCATCATGATGGAATTTTGTCCATTCATCTTCCTCAGCTTGGGCTTCTCTAGCCAATAATTCATCAACTCTGTCTCTTCGTTTTCTACTCCAACGCATTACCATATTTTCCCGTTGCAATTTTGTTTTAAAACCGAATAACGTAGCTACTTCTTTATTCACATAAGCGTTAAGTTCTTGTATATTCTTAGGGATCTTCATTGTAGGTTTTGTCTTCACGTTTGGTTTCATCCAACTTGGGCCTGGTTTTTCATATTCAGCCTGATAAACTTCGGCAATCGTTTCTTTGCACAGGTCAAAGAGGAATGTGTTGTAAATTCTTCTATCCTTTTTCACAGTCTCGTCGTTTTCTTTGGTTAACTCGCAGATTTCAATAGGAGCTTCTAAACTCATAATATCTTCTCCAGCCTCTTTGGCTTTAAATATTATTGCCGTGGCCTTTTCAGTAAATGCCGTTAATTCCTCTATATTTGAGGGAATCACAGCTGGAGGAGGAGAAGGTGATCCGAGGGATGTTGAAATTCTTGTACCACCACCGGGTGGTGTGTAAGGAGGTGGAGGTTTGTTCGGTATTTCCCTAACGTAGTAAGATACTTCTTCGGCTTCTAATTTCTTAATCTATTACGAAAAAATATACGTATAAAAAAATTATGTTTACATTGAAAAATGTAATGGAATGGTAGCAATAAATTCTTACCTCTAACTCGATTTGAAGTTGTTCGATACGAAGTAGTTTTGCTTCCCAATCTGCAACTTCCATACCTGGTTGTTCCATTGAAGCTATGCAAATGAAAATCCGAAATAATATAAATTTATAAAAAGTTTCACAAATAAATTATCTAGGAAAAGCAACACGAATCTTTACATTACATTATGAATTCACATTTTACTTTGATTAAGTGCTTTGACAATTAAAAAAAATGCTCTGATGCATTAATAAAATAGTATAAAGCTGTGATAAAATTATACATTCCAAGATCATATGTATATATAATAGTCACTTCCTTTGAAAAATATCTAAAGGAAACAGAGAAGGTAGAATATTTTATATTGTGTTATGTTACACAATATTTACAGGCTTTCTTTGTGCATACAAAAATTAATAAGTAAATATCAAGCACACATGCAACATTGATTTGTATGAAAAGAACAAGTCAATGTCTGTTTTATTCAAAGTTTCGTGTTGTATTACCTTTAAGTAATTATTATCTCGACTTTGTTATTCTGAAAATAAATAATACATGGCTATACGAGGCAATGCTTTGCACAGAAATATACAGCCAACATAAAAATTAGTATGTGTTTCTGTAATATATGTGATATGCAAGAATACATTATTATTTATGCTTAAAATTATATATATGTGATATTGGAACTAATTCAAACTGAATCATCTATGTGTAATATCTAATATATATGACTTACAGTGTAAAAATATTTATTCGCATATTCATTCAATAATAATAAGATTTAAAATTGAATGAATTTAATATTTAAAAATACATTTTTAATGCATGAAATTAAAATTATGTAGCCTCATTTTATACTAATATAGTAATTAAAATTGTAAACAAATAAAAATCATACCTTTTAATTTATCTATCATGACCTCTATATCCTTCTCAGATGTTGCAACAATAGGTGTAGCATGGAAAGTGTTCTTTGAATCTATACTTTGATTTTCCACATTTGGTTTGTTTAATAAATCATCATTTAACACATCAATATCCAATGTTGAATCATTAAGTTCTCTAGGAGAATCCATCTCAATTTCTGATACACCTTTTGGTGTATCTCTCCCTTCACTTGACTCAGATAATACATCTTGTTCCTGCTTCTCTTTTTCTTCTATTTCAATTGGATTAGTTATTGTCTGAACCAATTGATCTTCTTCTCTTAGTGTTACTGTTTTAGATTTTTGATTTCCCAAATTATCTGTTAATGATTGGTTGTTTTTCTTATAAATATCCTCTACAGTATCTTCAACTTTTGAAGATATAACATTTCTATCAAGAATTTCTCCTTTTAACTTTTTATTATCTCCAGGATCACATTTAGTATCTTGAAATTGATCTGTACTGTTTTCTAAATTCGAAGATTTCTGTGTAATTTCATCTAGTATTTTTAATACCTCTTCTGATTTTTGTATTGCTTCATATCTTTCTGGTATAGAAGATGATTTTTGTATAGCAGTAGATTTCTGAAATTCACTTTTATCAAATATTTCAGAAACTTCAAGACTTTCTTCTGAGATATCTTCATACTCTGGATCTTTTAAAATATCATAAGTTTTGTTCACTATATTTGGTGATATATCAAACGTATCATTCCCTATTGTTTCAATATTATCTATAATTATTGAAGTAGTTATATTTTTTTCATTTTGTATTTCATTATTTTGAATTTCAATATTTTCAGTATCTGTTTTTTTGTGTGAAATCGATATGGATTCAGTAATAGAATTTGTAGAATTTTTAATTTCTTTTTCTATAACATCTAATCCACTTTCAGTTACTTCGACCAAATTATCAAGTTGTTCACCATCAGAACTATCTTGTTCTATTATAGATTCCAAACATTTTTGTTCTGGCACTTCGTATTCTTGTGTTTCCAATTTATTTGCACTTTTATTCGTTTCTGTGAGTTCTTCATCTGGCAATTCTATTTTAACATCAATTTCGAGTTCTGATAAACTCTCACTTTCCGCGCTTCCCGGTTCTAATTCTGTTATAATAATTTCTCGAGATTCATTATGATATATATCCTCATCATTTTTATCTTCTCCATATATGTTTTGGTCTACAGCAATTTCAGTATTAACTTTGTTAGTTACCTCTTGATCGATATTCTTGTCACTGTCAATATTCGAATAAGCAGTTTCTTCACAAATATCGTTTTGTTTCAAGTTATTCTCATTCCTCGACTGATTTTGTAAGATTACTAAACTACTTAAAATTGATTTTCTTTCTTCTTCTGTTATGACTTTTATCTCGTGTTTACTTCCTATACTATCTGTATGGCTTTCAATTTTTTCTCTTATTGAATTGTCTTCTATACTTTTTTCAACTTTATCCAATATCTTAGTCACAGAATCATAAATAGCTTTTTGAAAATCATCTGTCTCTATACTATGCACAGTGTTTTCTTCACTTTGCTCTCTATCATTATCTGCAGTAATTATATTCAATATATCTTCAGCTTTTTTATCAGCCTTTTCAAAATGGGAATCTAACATTGTTTCATCGAATTTAATTCCATACATATAAATATTTGTAGATTCACTTTTTGGAATAAAGAGCGACATATCTTCTACATCTTCTATATCGCTAACTACATTACTTTTAAAAATTTTAGAGTCATTTTTAGAGCCATCAACTGACTGGGACATATCTTTTGAATTTAACAATATGCTTGAATCATCATTGAATAATTGTGAAGCTTGGTTCTGAGATTTTTCCCAAATAGAATGAATGTCAAACGACTCAGATGTAATCCAATCTTTATCGAAAGTTTTATTAATAAGTTCTTCTTGTGACTGACTGCCCTGATTTACTGTTTGTTTATTAAGATATGAATCATGATTAGAAGTATCTTGCTTAAATTCTTCGATAGATTTTTCAGATTTTTCAGTGTTTTCTTTGAATTCTATCTCTTTTTGCATAAATGAATTTTCATTTTTATTACTATCTTTCAATTCCTTAGATTCATTCAACAATAACTCTAAATTCTCCACATTTAAAATTTGATATACATCATTTATATTTTGATATTTGTTATCGTTTACCGTATCTTCCACATAATTTACTGATCCTTTACTATTATCTATTTCAATTATTTTAGTCGAATTCGATAATTGCGGAGAAGTTTGTCTTTTTAATAATTCATTTACGTATTCTGTAATTGTTGCCTGCTTTGTTGAAACATTCTGTAAAGTCTGTATAAAAGATAGATCACTCTTATTTTCTGAATGAATTTCTTTCACATGAATGTTATTTGTTGAATTATGAGTGATATCTGTACATTGACTCGAAGACTTATCCTTTTCAGTGAAGTTAGATTTTTCTGATAGTATCGAAGGACTTTTAATTGAATCTACGACCTGATGACTTTTTAAATTATGCGAATCGACCAAATTTTCTTCAGCATGTTGTATTTTTTCAAATTCCATAATATTTGTACATTCTTTATCTTGCAACATTTTCGAATAAATCTCGGACAAGGATTTACTACTAGTTTTACTAGAAGTACCATTAGACTCTTTCTCATTTTTTTTATACAAATTTAAATTGCGAGTATTATTCTCAATTAACATTTCTGAACGATTGAGCTCGTCCTCGGTTATTTTTATATGTTCCGATATTATGGACTTTTCAATCTCATTCAAAATTTTCTTGCTTCTTGTCTTATAATCAATTTCTTGACTATTTGATCTGGAAGATACTTTATCCTGTGGCATTATAACAGATATTACATTATCAACATCTTCCACTATGCTTTTACTGTCATTGACATTAGTAACTGATTTTAATTTTACACCATTTGTCAAAGATACGTTGTCAGAATTATCCTCTTTCTGATATAATTCTGCATCTTTGTTCTTGTCTCCTTTCATAAGCTCTATGTCAAAAACTTCATTATTTCTATCCGATACTGAAAGTATTTCCGATATATCTTTCGATGTACTTCTTTCTTCGTTAGTAAATTCGTATTTTGCTTCATCATTCGACCTTTTATTAAAACGCGACATCATTTCTGAAAATATCTTAAACTCATTTTCCAGTGAACTTATATCTTCATTCAAATTCTGATTATTTAAACGCAAAAAGTCTAATTTTTTGGAGAAGTCGAGACTTTTATTAACAGATTCAGTATTTATTTCCGCATTGGAATTTTGTACAATATTGGATTGTCTCGAAGATACATGTTCAGAATGTTGTGATTTATTAATTCCAAATTGCGATGAAATAGTTCTAATTTGGGACTGTTCAGAAAACGTATCGAAATCAGATTTATACTCCCTTAAATCAGACTGAGTGCTAGTATCATACTTAGAAAGCTTGGCTTTCGATTGTGTAAGTATACCATTTTCAGATTTTGATGTTTCGATGTCGGTTTTAATATTTTCAGAAATGTTACTCTTTTTCGTGTCGGATATACTTTGTCTGCTTTGTATTTCGTCTGTGCATTGTCTGGTTTCACAAGGAATACTTTTTTCCGATCGTACACCATCTGAAACCGATGATATCGAAGCAGAACCAAGTTTATCAATTTCTATTTGTTCTGATATACTTTCATCAAAAACAGATTGAGTACTGTGATTCACCGTGCTCAGTTTTGCGGAACCTAGTTGTTCCAAGGTTATTATACTTTTTGAAGATTTAATCACTTTTTCAGAGTTATTTCTATCATACTCGATAGTTTCGTCTTGAAGTAAATTAATATTTTTCATTGAATCTTTCATCATCGGTGATCTTTTCGTAGATAATAAATCGGATTCTGATCTGGACCTTAACAAATCGCTGTTTTTAAACATGTCCTGCAATTTTTTTAGAGGAATCTCAGGTATTTTAAAGTCTGCCAACGATCTTGACTCTATAGCTAGTTTATCACTATCTTTAGAAATTCCTTTTTTCGACTCCAATTTCTTACGCATTTCGTAAATCGTCGTATCATATTTCTATTTGGGCAGAAACAATTATTTAGTACGTGTAATAAATTACATTTCGTTATTTTATTATCAATATTAAGTCTTTTACCTTAATTTGATTCAATAAGTTAGCTTCTAAAGCTCGAAGTTTTTGTTTCGTCTGTTTTCTGGCTTCCCTTTTTAAGCGTGACATCTCTATCCGTCTTTCGGCCAATTTTTCTGTGAGTAATTCAATTCGTCCTTCAATATCGCTCGTGTCCGATGAAATAGTAGTATCTATAAAATGACACATACTCCTCTCTAATAATTATTAGAGTTAAAAAATGCATATTTACGTAAAACGGATAGTGATCAACAAATACAAATAAACAAATATATAGATAAATAATTCATAATTGTTTATCTATAAAAGAAATCCTACTAAAAAAAAATAAAGAAGAATTCTTTTGAAGAATATTGATAAATAATTCTATAATATGTTTCATAGATAGTAAGTTGTGATTAAAAGTGGTCAGTATTAATGTTACCTTGCTGAGAAAAAACATTAGATGTTGCTGTTACAAGTTTTAATGCAGCTTGTTCCATTCTTGCAACACGGTCTTCTTCTGTCCTTAACTTTGTATGCCAAGCCATCCATTCCTCTACACAATTTTTTCGCGATGTAAGCGCAGCTTCACGTGCATTTAATATTCTAAAACATGTAATCACATCTGATAGCACTAACATACCTTCCATAACGATTAAACTAACTGTAAGGAAATTAACAGGAAAACTGCGAAAATTTGAAACTATTTAAAACAATTATTTGGTTGTAAGAACTGAAGCAACTACCCTTACTACAGTGAAATACTGCAATAACAGCGGAATGCAGATCGCCGGTAGAGTGAATCTATTTTTACAATGCTTCATTTCATGGTGTGAATACACAGTTTATTATTAGAACTTCCTACACATGTCTCTAGTGATTCGCAATTTTATTAATTTAGCTTGAACGCTATAGTAAAAGCGTCTTCTAATCTCGCGATGCTAAAATATATAAATGTATAAATTAGTTTGAAGGAAAACATATACTTACTGTTCGAGTTTCTTAGATGTTTTCAAATTATGATCTTGCGATCTAACGACCACAGATTTAGAGTAATTTCTGTCACTATCCCCGGAACTATGATGAGAAATAGCGAAATTACTAATTTGAGATTTCGTGGACGCTTCATCGAAATTATTTCCGTTTTTATCTTGACTATGAAAAGAATCCTCGTAAGCTTCTACATTTTTGTCAAACATTTTCTGACAAAATACGTTCTCCTTACTGTCATAATTATCTATCCTATCTGTTAATATTTTAAAGTTCTTATCCTTTGTATGTTTATCCATCAGCGCATTTTCATCGTTCTTATCAAACTGAATAAATTCTTTTTCCATTTTTGTTCGTTTGTTGTGATGCTTAACAAATTCTTCTGACATTTGGGAATTAGACTTGGATCGCAATATATTTTCCGTAAGTATGCTGGACGACGATTTACTTTTTTGACACTTTGAACTTCTACGTTTGAAATTTGATTTAGATTCGGAACTATATTGAGTCTTTTTAGATACATCAGTCGGGATTGATTTAGTACTTCGTTTAGAACTTTTTGAATACGTTTGTAAAATATCTTCAGATACTTGCGACGATTTGGACGTTTTCAATACAGTGTCTTGGCTAATAGAACTTACTTCCTCTGATAAAATTTCACTATTCGTAGTAATAGCTTTTAAAGATTCTCTTGGGGACACTATACTTTGAAAATGATTATCTGTTATTTGAGAGGGCTTTGATTTTTTAGATAATTCTTCTACCAGAGTGTCAGATTCTGATTTAATATGTTCAGAAATGGATTTATTTAAATTCTGTTGTAATAGTTCTGACATATCGGGAGATTTATCTTTTTCGAAAAGATATTTCCCGGGAATGCTCATGGAATGACATGGGATCAATTTTGGATCAACAGAATGTTGGTGCGATTTTAATCTTATTACGTCTGCTCTAGGCATTTTCTCTTCGAATTTTCTGGACTTTATCTCATATTTGGATATGTTCCCATCTTTTTGAGTTTTGTAAAGACATTTTTCTTGAGACATATTACTTTGCATTGCTTCATCAGATTTATCAAATCTTAAAAATGATGCGTTAGATTCTTCAACGAAATTCATAAATTTATTACTTTTTGGCAAATCGATTTTAGAAAAATGTAATTCGTTTTCCAACATCTGCATACGTGCGTCTGTTTGGGATCGATCGTGTTGAGATTTATCAGAATCTACTAAAGAACTCATAGAACTATTACTTCTTATATCATATCCTTTCATGGGTCCAGATAGTCTTCTGGGAGACTGACTATCTGCACTTCGTTTTAATTTTGTTAAAATATTTTTAGTAGATATTTGTGGATTAAACATATTTCTTTGCTTTTGTAACATAAGTTTACGTTCTTGACTTGCAATTTTGTGAAGTTCTTTTAATCTAAAAATAAAATTTTTGTAAATATATAAAAAGTACAGGAAATATTTATAAATATAAAGAGTCATAATACCGGTTCATTTCATCCTTTTCTTGTTGCAATTTTAAAAGTAAAGCTCTTTGCTTCTTTTTCACAGAACTAACACGACTATCTTGTCCTGTATCTCTCAAAGCTCTTTTTTGTTCCTCCAATTTCACTAATTTTTTAGTTCGATCATTTAATGTTTTTTCACGAGACTTGAATAACATCTCAATTTTATCATATCTTTGTTTCTCGTCTTTTATTAACTGTGCAATCTACAAATACTTGGAATATATAATCTCAATTCATTTTCAGTATAGTAATTTTAATTTATTATACTTACTTCTAGATCTAAATATTTATTAAAGGAACAAGTTACATCTCTGGTGGAAATGCTAATCTCAGTTCCCGTCTCTGTTCGTATAGACGATGTAGTTTCGTGCAAGCTTATTTCCGACATTGTTCTTAATTTACTGGGTAATGATATTTCTTCTATCTGATCTAAATCTTCAAATTGTTCCACTGAGTCTAAAGAAAAATGTGGAACTTCACTATCTCCGACGAATTCTCGTTCATATGGTATTCCACATATTTCTGAACATCTGCTTTGTACATTTCGTCGAGTTGAACGTATATCTGTTTGGGTTGCCATATCATTCACTGTTTGTGTTTGTACTTCTACAGCTTTAACTACTGGTTTGATTATTTTATTCACATTATCAAACTCGTTTACCATAGTTGGACTTGTAATATGATGTACTACATGAGTGGGAAATGCTGCTTTGATATTAATATTTCTATTAGTAACTAACAATTTTCATTTATCACGAGAAATAGTTTAAACATTCAAACACTTATTTACTACATATCGAATCTTCTTACTTTACCTTTATCAGTAGCAACATGTTTGTGTGATTTACTAATCTCACTGCAATGTTCCATATTATCAATATTTCTTTCGTCTGCTACTTTAGAAAAATGTGATTTTACTTGGTCATTTAACTGACTATGCTGTAATGGTAACTCGTTTTCTTGATCTTGTTTAACATTATAAAAACATTTTTCAACATCCATGACTTGTCTCAATGATTCGTTAAAAGAATCAAGAAGGTGCAACTCAGCTTGAAATTGCATATGTAAGGCAGTTGGGTGTAACTACAATTATAAAAATACTTTTATAATTATACATTGAATAAAATAACTCTATATAAATTGTATATGTGTATTTACCAATGAAATATTTTCTGGTTCTGTTTCAGTTTTACCTATATTATGTTTTGAACACTTAACATCAGCTTCTATGTTACTATTTTGTATAAATTGTCGTTTTCGTTTAGATCGTGGCATAAGATTCATATCTGGAGTAATTAAATCACAAAATTCTTCTTGTGAACGACTTTCATCTCTGAATGAAATTTTTCTTGGATCTAATAACATGTTCGACAAAACACTGTCATTTAAATTAGATTCGTTACTATTACTAGTTTGCTTGACTGTAGTAGCAATACTTTGCATGAATGATTCTTCTTCCTTCTTTGTATTTATACTAGTACATTGTGTTGAAGAATCATCTGTATATTTTGAGTTTTCGGTAGTTTTATTCGATTTACTTATGTTAATACTTTGTGCAACTTTTTCAGAATCTTTATTTTTCATTTGTTGTATAGAAATAATACTTGGACTTTGTGTTCTTACACTTATATTTGAATCGGTTACACTTTCTATACCCTCTGACTCCTTAGCATTTGCTATATACATCTTCCCATCCATTTTACTTGTTGAAGGTTTTACTTTTTCAGACCTCTTGTTCTGTTCTTTAAAAAATACATATCCTGCCTTTCCTTGTGATTGACATGTTATTTTATGCTGTTTATGTTTATAATCAAAATTTTCAAACATATTCCTCGATTCTCTAACTGTAACTTTGTCTGACAATTTTGAAGAACGCTCAGATAGTGATTCATTATTATAAGATCTATTCTTTGATTCCAAAGAAGTATCTCTTGATTTTAAAGATCTAGTATTAATAGATCTGTGTTTTTTATCATTAATCTTTTTAGCAGTTGAAGTTGCAAAGTTTTTTGTCTTTGACTTTGTTGAAATACAGTCACTATCCCTTGGCATATGAAATGACAATTTGTCATTTTTCAATTTTGTACCTAATGTATTTTCACTTACATTATTAGAAAAATCTTTTCTAGAAGCATGTCTTGGGCTTCTAGATCTTTTAAAAAAATCTTGCATTATTTCATCTGATTTAGAGAACAAGGACTCATCTTTTCTAATTCTTTTAGACCTGTTCTCTTTTTCTCTAGAATTTTCTCTAATATATTCCTTTTTCTTCGATAAATTTGAAGATATAGAAATATTTGGCACCTTCAGTGGCTCTACTTCACTATTAATGGTTGATGATACATCTGATGTTGAAAAATCTAATCTTCTTTGTACTCGTTCAAAACTCTTTGTTGGTTTCTCTCCTCTTTCATGAATAAATTCCTTTGAAGGTGATTCAAACTTTGATGATATTAACTCTTTTGATGTACAATTTTCTCTGTTAGAAAAATCCAATTTCTTTGCAGAGATTTTCAAGTCTGGAACTTTCAATGGTTTTATAAAATCCATTTTTTGTACAACGTCATGTAAATTCTGAGTACTATCAGATTTTAATATTGTTAGAGGCTTGATTACATTTTTATTATTTAGTTCATGTATTTTTCTACAAGCATCAGAACCGTCATTTAGGACAAGTTTTCGTTTCACAGCACTTATAAATGTGAAAGGATATGGTTGAACAGGATGATATGATGAGTTTTCTAAACTTTTCAAGTCAAATTCAACTGGAAAGATAGATGGTTTTTCTTTAGATAGCTGCTTGGTAATATAATCCTGCTGCTGTTAAAATTACATTTTATTAGATCATACTTTAGTAATGTAAATAATAATCATTACACTAGTAATTTTATTTATATCTTCTCTAAGAAATTATATACAAAATATAAATAATAAAATAAAATAAATAAATAAATATTACTTACTAATGCAGATGTTTCAACACGTTGAGCAATAATATCGGGGTCAGAAAAAAAAACATATTTCTTTTTTACATTAATATCTTCCTTCTTTGAGCTACTTTTCATATTTTCATATGTATTGCATAGTAGTGAACCTATATTTAATTGTTATTTGCTTCTTCATAGTTGTAAATGTATTCAATAAATTGATAAACTACAAATACAAAGAAATAATATATAGTATATAAATATATCTTCTTAAAATAATCACTTAGGTAACAATTATTTTTAAAATAAAACATTTGATATAACATATTATATAAAATAGATATACAATTATATGAAAATAATATTTTATGTCAATTACTTTTTTGATTATAATTGTTATCATGCAATCATATTTACAAGCCACTTTATCCTATTTATTTTTAACTATCACTTAACTTAGGTTACAATCTACCTCCTTTACCTATTTACCTTTCTGTATCACAATAAATTTAATTGTCAACATACTTCACTTATACAATATTTCATTAAATGAATTAAAAAGCACATAATACATAAAATTTCAAAGTAATTATATTAATGCATAATTTAATCATAAATATGATCTATTAATATATTAAAACTTACATTGAAGTATTTAACAGAATTATCATTAAACACAGTTGAGATATTTAATTCACAAGGGAACGTTGTGCAAATTTTAACGTATTTATAACCTAATTTAGGACGCCATGTTTTATAAATACATTTCATAAAATCAATTTCAAACATTTCACAAAGAATGGCAAGTACTTTTCGAAATACTCGAACAGAAACTAGGTTCCCGTATATTATACATTATTCATATTTTCACAATACTGAACACACTAAATCATTGCAACGGTCATTTAAGTAAACGATAATCACGTGGTATTTTACGATTTCTTACTTGCATAAAATTGAAAACATGGCAACGGCAAAATTGGAATAATCGATAACACAGTTATTTGCAAACACAATGCATATGCTAGTAATATACAAACACAACTATCTTTAATAGCGAGTATAATACTATGTAAAATTCCTATATTTATCACACGAAATTTTATAGAAATAACGATAAATAAAAAAAGCGGTAACTGTTCATAATATTAAACAAAAAATATTAAACTACTTCCTCGAATGCGTTAAAGTTTTGTAATCCTATCAGTCCTGACAACATTGATGCTTGCATCATGAAGTGAACTACGGATAAAAATATATTAGTACATGGATTGTTACTTAAATTACTAGTGATTTTTTTAAATTTATGTTTGAATAAATTAAGGATATCTACAAAGATTTAATTTTTATTTTAAAGTTATCTTAAGTTCTTATATTAAGAGATATTTAATTTAAACAACGAACTTTTGTTTTACATTTTCATAATGACGACCTTAAGAACATCATCATTTCTTATTTTCAAGCGGAATTACATTTTATCAGCGATAAATTTAACTAAATGTAAATGTGACAATTTGATTATACATATAGTTAAATATATATAATAACATAACACAAATGTAATTAAATTCATACAGTATAACATATGATATATATATACATAATTTCATTAATCAATGTTAAATTTATTTAAATTTCATGCGTTTAATACAGAAGTACGAGAATCAATTGAATATGCAACATGGGTGTGTTACGTATTAAACGTTTCCAATTTTATTCTTGTTAGTACGTAATAGGTAAATATTGAATAAGTGTGACATAAACAAGAAATAATATTTAATTATGAATTCACTATTTCAAAGTTGTATTTTGAGAAAACTTTCAAGAAAACTCTTTAGGCAAAAAATTCCACTGGTTCGACCTATATTTACGTATTCTATAAACAATAATAGCAAGGTTAGAAATTGCTTTTAAAAACTATTCTACTAACTTTACAAAATTGTCAAATAATTTGAATAATTTATTTATATTTTGAACATGGTTAATTTTATAATGTTATAGAAATTTACACCATTTCTGCAAGCGAGGCAGTTTTTCATAGAAAACAATAAAGGAGTTAAAGAAGTACTAATATATAAAGCAAATACTAAAACGATTTATGTAATAAAAATATTGCATATTGTATTGCTGATAATAGTACCAATTTTGCTTTGTTATACATATGTCAATAGAAATATACTTTCAAATCAGAATATAAGAGAGTATTTAGAGACAGCCCTATTTGCCATAGTTTGTATCATCTCAGCACGATACATTTTAAAGCGATATGTATCTGAGATTCATTATAACCCTGAAGAACAGAAGTTTAGTGCTAGAATAATGAATCCTATTCTCAAATCATACCAAGTATTTAATTTCATTTCAAGTTATTTTTTACTTATTTATGTTACTTGTATGATATGTTCCAGATGATATGTTGTCTATATGTTGCAGATAACATTTAATGAAAATGAGATAACAGTACCTAAGGACAAACTTAATCTTGTAATGTGCGTTACTAAAGAGAAATCTTTATTGCTTCTAAATCAATATTTTACAAATTCTAAGTTTATTGCAGTAATGACAAAATCTGAGAAACTAAAGAATTTTGAAGTACCGAAATTACAAACAGATGCCCTGAATCAAATCCCAAGTACTAAGATGAATAATCAAGTAGAAAGAAAAAAAATAGATAAAATGTAATTCGACATGTACATATTGATTCCAATAAATTGAGATTCCAGATGTAAACAGATGTAAATTGTGTCATGTAAATAGAACAAGAGTATACTTATAATTCATGAATATAGTTAGGATAAGTTGTGAGTAATTTATTTATGTATATGGTAATTACTATTTTATTTATTTATTTATTTATATAATTACTGCATATCTATATTTTTTATCATACTGCATAAATGTTTAGATATATATAAACAAAATATATTCTAAGTAATTAATAATTTATTATTCTAAATTTAATCCTAAACTACTATTGGTATTATTTGTACTTATAATTATAGGTTTAATATTTTGTTCAATATCTAACTCTCAAAGTATACTTTCAACTTTTTTCTACATGTAACAAAATATGACTGCATTTTTATGGAAAATATATATTTTCCATATTCTATTTAGTTTGACAATTTCTATGATAGTATTTTAAATAGCATAAATGAATACGTTATTTGTTTCTCTTTTTATTGATATCAATTTTATTTGTGTGAAGTATAATTCCTAATACTTTCATATAATAAATGCTGTGTAATTAATTTATATTATAGAATGATTTAAATTCATAATAGCTTAAAAAATGTTAAAATATTAAGAAGAATAAATATAAAAATTGAATTATAGAATATAATTATAAGGCAAAAAAAATCCTTAAAATTTATTTAGAAATATAAAAATGTAGAAAGTAAATTATTATTTCGTTTTAAATTTATTAAATATTTTTCGCTGCAATACAGTTCTTCTTGGATTTATGTAATTAATATATTTTTAGATCAATGCCGTTACTTATATATGTTTAACGTATATTTAGTGGCTAACCTAAATTAATGGCTACTTGTAAATACAAAATTATTTTTTATGCTAAAGAAATTTATTTTAGCTTTAGGCTTGAATAGGCATTTTTTGTCTCTCATTTAATACTGTAAACTTTAAATCGTTTAAACTTTTATCTTTTAGTATGTTATATATTTAATGTTTCCTAACTTGAACTGATCGAAAACATTTGTGTGTGAACACACGATACGTTAACATTTAACGAACGTGACATAAACTACAATTAATTTATAATTATGATTTTACTATTACGGAGTTGCATTTTTAGTCAAAGAAAACTTCTCATACAAGAAGTTGCATCGTTCAGACGTACATTTATGTATTCTACAAACAACAATATCAAGGTTAGAAATTCTATTTAAAAACTATGTTACCAATTTTATAAAATTATTAGTAATTATATTTATGTATTATAATTTTAAACAATTTATTCATATTTTTAACACGTTTATAACATTTCTTTACGTTAGTAGTTTTGTGATTTGTGTAATACATTTTATTCTGCAAAATGTATCAAACACTGTAGACTTTATATTACAGAAATTTGCACCATTCTTGCAAGCAAGGCATTTGTCCATGAAAAACAATGAAACTGTTGGTGGAGAACTAATATATACTGGGTCATTAACATCAAGAGTTCGTAACCTTAAATTAGTTTCTATAATAACATCAATTTTAACATCATTCGGTCAACCTATTATTTTTTCGAAAATCATAATAGATGATAATTTAATAGGTATAGCAGCATTATTTGCAGTAATAAATTTAGTTAGTATAGGTACTCCTATTTTTGTACATTTATTAACAAGGAGATATGTAATTACAATGTATAAGTCTCAAAATGAAAAATATATTGCTAAAGTGTATTCTTTTCTTGGCAGACAGAAACAGGTATCTATATTTCTTAAAATTACTAATAAATGTTACTTATATTGTTACTATATTTTTAATAATAAATAATGTTTATTTGTATATTTCAGATAATATTTACTCCAAATGATGTATCTGAACCTCAACTTGGAGCATTTACAACTTGCATTACAAAAGGAAGACCTTTACTTTTCGATAAAAAAGATTTTATAGACCCCAAACATTATTTTATCATTATGAGATATAATAAGCCGATAGACCTTGAAATCTTGAAAGACTCAAATGAAACTTCTATTACTGAACCCTCGATTATCAAAAAAATAAATGAAGAAAAATAATTGGACATAATTTCATTTATTACACAGTTTTTTTTTTTCTAACGTTTTTATACATCATTTAAAAGCACTATGTAAGTTGCTAGGTACAAAATATATACATTATTACGATAAAGAGACAATATACTGAAAAATATAATACCAAATTATTAACACACAAAATTTCTTGGTTGTTGAATTTGTAGGGAGTATTACAAATCTTCAGTCATTTACAATTTCCAGTTGTTCATCTCTTTAATTATATAATCCACGAATAAAATGTGTTCAGTAATAAATGCGAACAAAAATAATTTACACATTCTGGTATTTAAATTTCGAAAAGTTAGTGAAAAATATAAATATATATGATATAGTAATCTAATTAGAGTCAAATATTTTTTAAATGTAGCCTCCATGTGTAGCAATAGTTTTAAGAATAATTCAATATAATTTGGTAACCGTGCAAAAACGGCGGATACGTTATTAAAGAGATCACAGATTGTAATTATACCTTTTACGATTATTTCAAAGGTATGAGCGAAATATTTATGCCAAGTCAATTGTGCAATTACTGTATACTAGGCTGGGAGCAAATCAAAGTCATCTGAGACATGTACCATTGGAACATGAATATCTTCTATTTGAGGTGTTGCTTTAAATTCACATAATCCAACTTCTTTTAATTTCCATTCCCAATCCATTCTTTGGACAGCATGTAACGACTCAGCTTCATTGTGATGCCTGAGTAACATTGCTTCCTAAAATAGTATTTTTAAAATAGTAAATAGTAAAAATAGTAAATTTTAATATTCCATTTATTACAATATCTCTTTTTAATTGTAAATGTATTAATTAATTAAATGTATTACATCTTTTTAAACTGATATGCATAAAAAAATGCTCAACAGTCGGTTTCTTATGTAACCAATTTAATTTAACCTGAATAATTACAGACAATATAGAAATTTATAGTCTACATAATGATTCAGGTATAAGTATTATAAGGATTACAATAATCTTTACCTTAATCTTTTCCCATTTGTCATCTACATCTTGTAACCAACTCAAGAATAATCTGCCGTTATATCTACTTCTTGCATTTCTATCTTTCTCTTCTTGTTCTGGAGTAATAACATTATAAACTTCTTCATCTTTTAATATCGTACAAACAGAAAAGGGAAGGGACTGATTGGCTAGAGCTCTAGCAGCTCTACCATGTACTCTAAGGATTTCTTGTTCCACCGATAAAACTAATTTTTCTTTTTCAACAACATGTTGCATTCTTAGACGGTATCTCTCCTTTTCTTGTTCAATATACAAATCTTTCATAGCGCCTTGTAATCCGACTGGAGGATTAACGTTTGGCTCTTTATTTGCATTCCCAGCTAATACGTATGTACAACGATTCATTAAATAATCCTTGAAACCCTGAGGTGGTTTTGGTTGAACTGGAAAAAGACCTTTTCGTCTTCGTTCGATCTAAAGAAGTGAAAACAACGTAAGTTGGTTATAATATACTTCTTGTAAAGAAATTTCTATGATATATTAGAAACGATAAATGTATGAACCTGTTTTCTAATGTTTAAAAACAATTGATAACAGTTTGTAATTGGTTGATCATGCGGATGAACTTCTGGTCCCGTATTTGTTGTTTCAGATGCTTCGTTAGAAGCAGCTGTAGCAGCTTGTGCTTCTTTATTAGGTTTCATTTTTCTTTTCCTAGGGTGAAGTTCAACAGGTGGTGCTGGAGTGTTTATATTTGATGTTGTCGATGAGGTAGTTGTAGAAGTATTTTCCGAATTCTCTGTTCCATTATCTTTCTGACATTTTCCACTTGTTTCATTGCTCTTTTCCGATTTTTCCGCCATAATATTTGCTTTTGATGCGGTCCCACTATTCGATACTTCCGTCGACGTATTTTTATTTGATTCGGAAGTAACAGTTTCAGGTGTTGGCGAGTGATGTCTTTGCTGCGGTGACGAATTATTCGAACGATCCGTCGAGGCAGCTACCGGTAATGGAGATGAATTCGAATAATTTCCATTTGCCGCGGAAGAGGAATTTTCTTTCAGAGCCGCCGACCCATTGCTCCCATTACCAGATCTATGCGAACTTCTCAGCACTCTTTGATGATGCGTTGACCTTTCTTCTCCGTGCAAAGCACCGCTAAAATCTTTTTTATCTTCATTTTTAGCAGTATTTCCACTTTCCGTGGGACTCGTTGTCCCACTGGTGGACAGATTCTGATCTTTATCCGTTGAATCATTACTATTAGAACTGGCAACTACGTAGGGTAACTGATGACTCCTATTAGACGTGCTCTTCCCGTTTCTATTGCCTTGCTCCTGCTCAGAGGTGGTACTTTGAGGTATAACTATTTTCAAAGGTGGTACTTTAGGAGCTGAATTAGAGTCTGAGCCTTTCGATCGATCGTCTTCACCGTCAGATTCCGGAGGTGCTGGTGTAATTGTTTTAGAATTAGTCGTTGAATTAGAAGGATTCGAAGGCTTCGGACTGCTCGCCATCGAGGAAGTACTTGGACTTTTCCTATCGGTACTAATCGTGGTTGCGTTTTGATTGCTTTTATTCGAAGTTGTTCCAGATCCTTGTTTACCAGATTTGGTACACTGCACAAAAAGAAAAAGAAATATTAGATACGCCTGTTCAACTGCACAATTATTCAATTCGATTCATTATTAATTGCAGGTTTCTCCGAATAAGTGATTTTATTTAAACAGATAATTCAACGAGATCGTAAATCACAGTGTCACGCGATATTACAGTAGGGGCTCAAAGTTAAAATAATTCATACCACTCGAGCTAAGACTTTAAAAATCCTTATCTTTTCAATCCCTGCCATTGCAAATATCAAAAGGCATATATATCATAATAATTTCTTCCATAATTTCTTCTATGACCCCACTCTATATATCTTTTATGACCATTTTGAATTTTTCAAATATTTCTAGACAAGAATAGACAATCTTTCATTTATAACAACACTTAAGGCAGTTTTCAGAATTCGATGAAAGATGTAAAAATAAGGTGTCGATAACACGAGACTTTCTTTAGTATAACATAAGTTTTGCCTCTCGTATTTTTTCGTATAACGACTAGTTTACAAATAATTCAAAAAATCTGTCAAATCATCTCGTGCAATATCTTTTTCATTAATTATAATACGTATTCGGCGATGTCTTGTATAATAAATAATAACAAATGAACCTTTTCTCCGGTATTAGCGGAGTTTCTACCGGCACTCTGCCTTCCAGTAGTGGCGCTTTTTAAATTTTCCTTAACAGGCTCAGAATCTTTTCGTTTTTTCCGACGATTCTCCTCGTCTTGCTCTTCCGCATTGTCGCTTTCGAACGCACGCTTAGACGAAGGCGATGCTGAAACCGCAGGAGCATCATCGGTAGTAATCGATGCGGTCGTTGTTTCACCAGAAGATGTTGTCGCACTACCAGCGGTAGATACGTTGCTACCACTGCTCTGGCCTCCTTGATTACCGGCAGATTTGCTACCATCTTTGTCTTTCTCGGGATTAGGATTCGGCGATGAGCTTGCACCCCTGACCGGCGTTGGCTCTTTCGAACTTTTGAACTCGTATACGTCGCCATTATCGCCGGCAGACGATGTGTTTCCAGAGGTGCTGGAACCCGAGACGACATTCACGGTTCCTGACGAGACGTTCGAAGACGTCTTCGACGAAGTTTCCATTTGACCTTGGTTCTGAAAACGTTATTCCTTTCGTTAAAAAATGCTGCAATTTTACGTTTTCTTATATCATAATATAATTATGTAATCCGTTTATAGCGAACTTTACGCGTGATACCCGTCTTTGTACTTCATAATAACGACATCGATACCGCGTTCGCTGATCAACGCGAACAACATCAAACATCGTTCTTACAAAGGTATGTCTAAACGAATCACTATTCACGAATCAATATTCGCGATATTAATTTTTCCATTTTATGTTTCAGGGCACCGACCGATGTGTGACCAGCAAGCGAAGATTATTCGCAACAGTAGATTTCCATCGAGAAGACCTATCAAATGCGGATGATATATAGGTACGTGGTATACAGGGTGTCCCAGCAACGGTAGTACAACCGGGATGGGATTTGAACGACTTCGAATATTGATCAAGTGCGCGTACACTTAGCTATGACTTAGACGTATGGATCATCGATACATCAACATCTCGGTGGTACAACCGAGCAGGCGATGATTCTACGTGAAAAAACAAATCGATAATAAGGAACAAAATTTTTTCATTCGAAGCTTCGTTGTCGAGAAAATCGACTTTGAATATATACCGAGTGCGCTGCTACACTGATGGTTCATCCGCCTCAGCCATGGCTAAGTGCACGCGTACTCTGTGAATATTCAAAGTCGATTTTCTCGACAGCGAAGCATCGAATGAAAAAATGTTATTCTATATTTTCGATTTGTTTTTTCACGTAGAATTATCCCCTCCTCGACTGTACCACCGACACTCGTGTATCGATGGTCTATTTACATAAACTATAGCTAAGAGCACGTGCACTCGGCGAATATTCAAAGTTGCTTTTCTCGAAAACGAAGCTTCGAATGAAAGAATCTTATTCTTTCTTTTCGATTTGTTTTGCACCCTTGCCGATTGTACCACCGTTGCTGGGACACCCTGTATACGTGTATATATGTATACCTGTGCGTTCATGCCGCCCTGTCGGGAGTTAGTAGCACCCCCTCCTTTCTTTTCATCCCTCGCTCCTCGCACCTGGTTGAGCCGAAGCGTCACCCTCGGCGAGCTTCCAGACTGCCCGGTTCCCGATCTATCGACTGTGGAGAACAAAACGCTGGTTAATTGCAGGAACAACGATGGAATACCGGGGGAATGGGTTTCCACGAAACCAGTACTTCTCCGGCATCGAGGGAGACCATGGAGGACGGCTGAAGGAACGGAGAAGAGGAGGAGGCAGTTGGTGGGAGGGAGAAAATAAGGTAGGGGCAGAGGACAGAGCGTTGGAAGAGAGAAGGACAAGGACGGTAAGAGATTCAGAGAGGAATGAGCCACTGCTTTGCGATCATCGAGGGTATGGCCGTTAATCACGGGGACCCCCGGGAGAACGAGTTTCTCGAGGAGAGTGGGGGTCTGCCGATCGCGATCGATTCATTAGTGGCTTTTTACCGGACGATCGCGTTACAGGAAAGCATGCCATTAAACTCTTCATTCGCGTCGCTGCAGTACCCCGTACGATAAGTGGAGCTTGTTACTTCACGGAATCCAAGTCTCTTCGTCTTTTCAAACTTTTCACGCGTTGCCGGACTAATTATCTTACCGTGGCTATACCACCGTAGAGCTCGGCAGTTTCTTTCCCCCCTTCTTTTCCCCTAGCGTTGCAATTTTCACCGGTACCTCGAGTCAATTGTCATCGCGGATGGTTTAATCGCGGATTTCGAAGAGGAAAGATGGAAGTTACCGTTTCGTCTGAAGAACGAAATTCGACGCCCCGATTAAGAGGCAAACGTAAATGGAATACTAAAATTACGGTGTACGTGACAAGCGTGCGTTCATTAAGCGCACGAAAGGATCCGCTATGAGATACAATTACGTTCGCCGCGTAATGGTTTTGAGTGTATTTTAACGGGCCGGATTGGCCCGATTGGCGAGCTGAACAGGAAAACGGATTTCACGACAAAGCAATAATACGAGGCTTGTCCCGGTGATTTCACGGAACGCTTGTTTCCAGAGATTCTAGGATACCGTGCAATGTTGAAAGCGAGGCTGACGCAAGCACTGCTGCTCTCGATCAATATATAATTGAATCTACGAGTTAACGCGACGTCGCTATATAATTTCGCAATTTCGATCAATACCAGTGTCGAAATCCTAGAGGAACGTTTGCTTTAATATCGATTCCACAACGATCCTTTGTGCTAAATCACACTGTACTTTTATTAACATCTCTTTTCGTTGGTCATTGATCGTGCTTCTCCCTCCCAGCTATCCCCCTCTCGCTCTCTCTCTCACTCTGCCGCAAGAAGGAATTGTGCCAATGAAACTTGGCGCTGGCGAATAGTGTATCCCAAAATACATCAACTTCGCTAGTCAATGAATTCGCGCTTGTTCGCCGCTCTTACAATATTAACAATTCACGGAAATGCTTTCTCCGTATATGGAATTATCTTTCAATTACCGCAAACTAAATTTTAATCAACTTCGACGCATCCTCGATTCCCGATTAATTTTCAAAATCGTTTCGCAAATTCCCGAGGCAGTTAAAAGTCCACGGAAATATTTATACGTATATAAAAATGAAAATGAAAGTGTTCATTCCAAGATTACGTATTTCATTTCGTAATTTTTCTGCGTGAGAAGAGAAAATAAAAGTGGAAGAAGAAGAAAGAAGGAACTAGAGTAGAATTCTATATTTAATTTGCACAATAAACCAATAAAGATGGCGGAATAAAAATACCACCGACGTCGTAATAATTTTTAACTGACTCATTGGAGATAAACTTTGAAGCATTATGTTTCACATGAATTATCGCAAGAAGTTCCGTCGCGGGAATTCACAAACAATGCTCTTGAATCGCAACACGGACATAACGACGCTTGAAATTTAATCGATGCTTCTTTTTAACCGTTCGGAAGGAGTATGTTTATCGCTAGCGTCGCGGCGCGCGTACACACGTACCCGCAGTATCGTCTAGAAAG
>NW_016911299.1:64641-96699 GCF_001483705.2 Eufriesea mexicana | reverse complement strand
AGAGTGTACATATTTGTGGAGCATTCTTACCGCGAAATGACGATACGCAAATATCACGGTGCATTCAACGTACGTGCTTCTCGGAATGCAACGTATATTATTTCCTAGCGTGTACTCCACCCTGCCGCTTCCTGCGTCGCAGAAGAAGTCTCTCTAACGCGTTGAAAAATTTGTCAGCCGCGTAACGCTGATCGAGATGTAACCGTTGTTTCACCGTTTATCCGTGTAATACGCCAAATATTACGCAAATGCGATGCGATAATCGTTATATACGAATTGTCGCGAATTTGCGCGCGCAGAGGAGATTAAGTACAATGTCAATATTGAACAGATCAATATTGAAGATCGATAAGATAGCCTAGAGGGAATCGTAGAAAATAAGGGGAAAATTACTTTGTACCGTGGAGAGATATTAGCGGAGAATTGTTTCTTCTTTTTCGTTTCGTTCCTGACCTTGCAAAACACGAACCGAGAGCGAGTTTTTATTCGACGAATAAAGATACCACGGTCTTTTTGACCGATAACGTTGCGCGCTTTATCGGATAATGTTTGCGCGAGAAGTTCATTAACTTGGCACGCAAAGATAATTGTACAATCGATGACATAAACTGACACATGACGACCGCCTTTTAACACGCGCCATGTCGCGCGAATCGTACCAAAAAGGAACAAAAAAATAACGATAAGAGTATAGGATATTTTAGGTTAGGATAAACTTAGTAAACTTTACGATATTTCTCATCTCTTCGGGGAACAAAAAGAAGTAAAGAAAAAGAAGCGAAAATAAATTTAGTATTAAAGTTGGATAAGTACTAACGTTATCGTCCTTAAAAAGAAATGTTGATATTGCGATTGAAATACGCTCTATAGACGAATATTTCGTAATGGCCGGTCGGTAAATGAAGTGCTGATTTAAATCTAGTTATCGATCAGTACAATGACGAAATGTTAGAACGAGAATCAAGGTCAACCGAGATACTACTCCGTAAAGTGTAGCTGTTTCCTCCTACGGTCTACCCATTGGTTTATACCGTGAAAGATTAGCATATCGTTTAAGCCGAAGTTTAAAAGACTTGGCTACATTGAAAGCGAGCGCACTGAACACGGTATATCGTGTTTCCAACATGTTCCGTGAAATGCACGAGACAAAGTACGCAACCGGTTTTGTTCCTCGCACTATACACGCACGTTTAATTGCCGCGGTTAAATATTTCCCAGTGTTCGGTTCGATTGCGTTAACAGTGAATAAACCGCGCGACGACGATACCGACGCGATTTTTCCCTCTCGACGCGTTTCGACATGGACGCTAACGAAACTGGAATATTAATCGGGAATCGTTTAGACACCTGTACCTTATCCGCAACATTCGACGCGATGTATGGAACGACGCTGAAGTCTGGATTTCGGAAGGAATAACAAAGAGACGAATAATCCGAGCAAGCTAGTTAGAAAATGGTGCGCTGTTGCAATAACTGCAACACAGACCCCTTTCGGAGGTACGATCACCCTAGTGGTGTCGATGGACGCAGCCCGCGAGCGCAAACGTGTCCAATGTACTTGCCAGTCAGCGTGCTCCTTCTCTCTCTCGCTCTCCACCTTCTCCCTCTTTTTCTACCCCTTCTCCCATCCACTCCTTTCTCTCTCACCTCGGAGAAGTCTGCCTTTGTCCCTCTCTCGTTCGACAGTAAAGAGACCAGCGAAGAGATGTATTCCAAGGTTCGGCACTCCTGGTTCGCGAATGACGCTTCTTTCAGCTAGGTTAATATCGATGCAAACGGGACGACTCGACAGAACGACGCACGTTAAGAGAGTAGAAACACGCGCTGAGCCACGTGGTCGACGGTACTTGCTAGTAACGGTACTTTTGGGTCATCCGATAGCAGCCAGAGGGTTTCCAGCGTAGACGAACGTAACCACGAGCGCATACCTGCTCCCGCGACGAATCACCGACTACCACGGATCCTACCGATATAAGGATCCTCGATAGATTACCGCGAGTGGACGAGGAGGACAGTACGACGATCGAGTATGACGACAGGCAAGAGGTTCAGTAGCCGCCGAAGCAGCGTGTGTACACTACTGCCACTCGTACGGCTCCCACACAACGCGCTAGAGCGAAGACACTGAGAGAGTTAAGAGAGAGAGAGGAACCGGCTCGCGACTGTGTCGCCGCGTCTCCGTCTCGACCAACTTCTACCAGGCGCGGCACTGCATCGCGCGCACGATACCGACGCGTCACTACTGGGGAATGTCACGTCTAATTAAGTGGTGTTTCTGCATCGCTCGCTATTATTACCGATCGGTAGTGATTGCACGCTCACGCGTGTTCATCTGCTACACGAGAGGTACATTGTACGCGCACGCGCGGACAGATGCGTTACGACTGTATTAAATATTTATAATACCGCTAGGATCCCCGATGAAAAGAAAGGCTTTGCAACTATATATACGCAATGCAGCCGGAATTTTATCCGGCAAGATGATTTCTCGTCATGAATGCGAAAGTATTACTTTCCTGTTTTACGATTCTATTTCCAGATCTTTTTAGCCACTCGTTCCAAGTATTTCTTCCAATGCAAACGCGTAAACAAGATTATACTTGTTACACGCGTGTATGTCCTGTTTAAGTTTTTAAAAGTTTTTAAATTGTGAATTTGCTTGTAGCGTTAATGAAATATGTCGGTAATTAGGATAATGTTGTCTTATGAGATGACTCGGGGGAATTTGGTAAAATGATCATTTTTAATTAAATCATCTTTTGAGCATTTTTTCAATTTATATTTAGAAGCAATTATCAGTTTCGAGAAGCCCGAATTATTTTTACTTTTTATGTCGAATAACATCGATAATGCAAATTATAAATGAAAACAGATACAGATGTAGCATTTTTTAAACGTAGTTTTTAATTTTACTTCGGCATCTTTATCATATTCGTCGAACAGGAACTTATTGAGCAACAGTCGCATATGTCGGTAAATACGAACTTGATCGTGTCGATAAAACAAGTCATATGCATAAGTAGTTATCAATAAACAACGAATATTAACAAATATAAAAGAAACACATTTTTCTTCATTTTAAAGCATTCCTTAAAATTTGTTTATTTTCTGACGAAAAAAATACATCGATTATACTTTGTTATCGACTGTTGAATCAAAAAAATTCCAACTGTTGTTGATTTACATAAAATTATACTTTTACAAAACACTCGAAAATTAAGTAACAGCTTTATTAATTGAAACGAGACTCGTGATTTAAATACGTTGTTCGATACATGATTATCTACACGAGTATCCTGATGTCATTACAATGATAATTAAATTTAGTATGACTTGCAAATCTGCTTTGCATATTTTAAAGTCATTTAAATTAATTTTTTCACTTTATTTTTTTTTCATATTCGATATCAAAACAACAATTAAGGAAACATAACGTAGATACAAAGATTAAACTCTACGTAAATGCTACATTTGGATTATGAAACATTTTTTCATATTTGGGGGGAAAAAATAAAGAGAGAAAGATAATATCATTGTGTAAACCGCACACGACTCACCTTTATTTTGCGGTGGTGTCCTCCGCATCTCACAGGGGGCTCCACTGTCCTCAGCAACGTGCGGTGCAGCGGCTGGCGCACTTCCGGTCGTACGTTGCTGTTGTTGTTGAAATTGAGAATGGTGATGTTCGTAAAGCTGCTGCTGCTGTTGTTGTTGTTGCTCTTGTTCTTGTTGTTGTTGTTCGTTTGACGGCGCTGATGCGCTCGTTTCAGCCGGAGAGCATGGGCTATCAGGAGCAACCGTTGTACTTTCATCAGGTGAACTCACACCTGTAATATCTGCAGTCACAAATAAAACAGAAATAAAGGCTTATGGGCGTGATTTCCCGAAATTCGGTTGAAACGTTTAAAATGTCTGGGTGTCGATAAGAATACAGCGTACAATGTATACGAACAATGGAACCGTGATTCGAGGTAAATGTTCAGCAGAACGAACACAAAATTTTTCGATATTTTAACTTTACTTGATCAGTATCCTAAGGAATCTAACATTTTTCTCTCTGTCCTATTGGTTTAATATTTTTTATTCCACTTAAAGTCTACGTACTTTACAAACACAATATGAAGAACAATAAGAACACTCGAGAGTTTCGCACTAATTTTCAGTCTCGACAGATAGTTACACGCACTACCAACACATTCCCTGAGATATTTGACTAGTATCTTCACAGTTTCACGCGTGTATACGTTTAAGATCCTAGTTGTTTCTCTTCTCGCACGTCTCGGCGATACAATTTAACACGTGTTATTAAGCGACAATTAATTGGCAAGGAACGGCCTTTCTCACGAGGAGAAAGATTCTTAAAGGCCCAGTAAGAGTTTTGATTCTTCGAAACGTGACGGATGAGCTATCATCATTCCCGGTGTCCTCTAAAGCTTGATAATACGGACAATACTAAATCCCGTTTCAACTCATTCCCACAAATGCTTTTGACCGTATTGATATCTGATCACGTTTTTTCTTTCAATAAACAGGTTCTTTCTTGGTTTTCTTTTTTCCTTGTGGGACCAATTGTCACGCCGATCTTGACGATTCAAAGGTGGTCAGGGCGACATCTGTCGGTCCGCCGGGGGAAAGTCCGTACGTGTACGTGCTCGACGTGCACGCGAACACGGCCCCTCGCGAACTAGAGGCCATGTTGCGTCGCTATGTCGACGATTGGCTCCGCCTTTCCCCGCGTCCCCCACCAACGGTGAGCTAGGAGCGCTCTTTTTCGCCAATCGGACGCAGGCTGAACCCGCCAACGACACTGTCGGTCGTGCGCTCTACAAGACGGTCCACACTGCAGAAGAACGTGCAGGTGTGTTCGACCACGGTATCTATATACGAAGGCGTACACGTCCTATAGTTATATCCTGTATCTGCACATGTGTCGGTGGCAGCATTTCCTCACGTGCCGCTCCTGCGCTCAGCTCACCAGTCGCATTATCGCTTACTTTCCGAGTGTGTCCGCGCGCCCTGAGCTAAATAGAGCTGTAGAAGGGTACAGGCATTCACTCATGTAGGCAAGAAGCGCAAAAACTTTGTAGTTTTTCACAGAACCGAAAATTCTGCTTTTGACAATCCACGGATCCGAGGATAAGCAACGATCGAATATCGCCACGAGTTGTCCCTTCTTTCGTTTTTGTCTATCAATGGTTGTCCATAAAACAAACGGATCCGCCAAGTTAGAAAGTTCTTCCGACAGTGTAACCGATTTTACGTTTCTACAGAATCTACTTCACGTCCGTTTCTTTTTCGTTTTTCCACCACGACGTATATTTTCTAATTCGTGTATAATTTCACGCTTCGAGTATCGAAAAACTCGAAAGGGAATCAGAAGACACTCTACCTCGAATGTTTCTCGTACATTTAACAAGCGTTTAATATATCCACTCGAAATCTATCGTGAAACTAATTCTTTCTTGATTCAGTGTCATATACACGCGTGTTTGAAAAATTCTCGTGCAAGAACTAATCGTTTCATCTCGGGAAATCGTTTATTTAGACGCGGTACGACACGAGCAGTCCGAAGTGTCTCGTCGATCGATGATTGGTTTCGTAAATTGGCCAGACTGTAACCAGTGCAATAAATCAAGATGGCCGTGCGCGTCTGCCAAAAACGGAAGGGTCGACCGCGACAAAAACAAACCTTTTAAAATCGCAGGATGAAATCAGTGATATCTACGATCGTTACGTTCGCCACGAAGTAACGAGGAGGGGGGGGGGGGGGGAAAAGGGAGTTGGGGGAAAAGGAGGCGGGAATAAATGGGAAACAAAGAAAGTGTAGAACAGCTGGAAAAGTGAAAACACGATTCGGTAGAATATCAAACTGCTATGGGGGGAAGACTGGCGTGCTCGGTCGACGTGTGGCTTACTGGCGAATGCGAAAGGGACGAGACACGCTCTCAGGGTATTTACACACATGAAAAGCAGCGTTTACTTTAAAGAAGATAGACTGACATGATTGTCGTGGTCACTTTGTTTTTTGTCGCGTCTTTTTCCCGATTATCTCGAGCCATTCGTCTGCGACCAGATACGACAAAAATGGAAGGAAATACTCGAGTTTCTTGACAATAACATTTTCGCAACCAACCCCCCACCATTGCACCTTTTCTCTTTCTTTCAACGCGAGTAAGCATCAACGCGTACACCCTGCAATTCGTTCGTTCTCACAAAATAAATTTGTCAATATTTTTCGGTGTGCATTGTCTTTTCAAGAATATGTTAGTATCTCGTTAAGTAAGTGGTCTATAGATATTTCGCAGCGAATTACGAAACTACTGCATATCTTCCTTATCAATTCTCATTTATTAGAGCTATATACTTTATCGATATAAATTTATTCCTTATGTTTTAGTTATGTGTTTCAAGTTATTTTAGATTACATCGTTGCCAGCAAAATGGCGGTGGGTCATTCCAAACTGGAATTACGCAGTAATGCAAAAATGGAAGACTACCAACGTTAAATTATTATACAAAACTTTTTTAACATCTCAGAATCGAATTTTCCTTTTATTCATTTCATTTCGTTCCTTTTAACTAGAATTACCGAGGAAAGAATAATTACGTACCGTGTCTGTGCATAAACCGAAGAATCGTAACCGACGTATGCAACACGACTAGAGTCATGCGTGTTTAGCAAAAAGAAAAATGATCGATCCAATGACTAAATCCTACCTTTAGTGGAACTGACTCTGAGAATCTGCGTGTTTTATCCGAAGAAAGGAAAAAATTCGTCATCCCCGAGTAGCGATGTTCACCGAGAGCTCCTGTAAAGGGAGTCGACTACGAACATCCTGTCATGTAAACCCGTAACATGCGATCCTTGTCGAGAAGTTGCGACATTCGTTGCTTTTCTTCCCGATCGATATCTCTGCCGTTAGAATAAAGCTGGCCATTTACCGACGAAGATGGAACTCGCGTTCCAGGATCTCCAGCCTCATTTTCGTCCCTCTTACACCGTATATTTCCAAAAGAATTTCCCCGACATTCGATGACCGACGAATCGCCCCATTCTCGTCAGCCGAAAAACAGGAAACGAGAATAATATAGTAGCTGATACCGGCAATGCAAGAAATCCTTGGGCGATTAATATCACGTGGAAAACGTCGTTCAAGGTTTCGCACTTGAAATTTTCACCCGATATGGACTCGCGATAAACGCGAACCTGATAATTTCGATTATGCAAGAAGATCGCGCAATCGTTATTCTCCGTCCTCGATGATTGTCAGTGGTAAAATGTAGGTGCATTTCCATTTAACAGATTCGAGTTTCAGTTTCGAGTATTCCAGACGTACTCGATGTACGATCGATGTTGTTTCATGAAGATGTAATAACAGTGGGTTTTAATAACGGTGATAACGGTATTGCAAATATAGCCGGAGAAGGGAGGAATAATTATTTAAGATTCAGTGTCGAGATGGTCGTAAAGCTGTGAAGTACAGTATATATGTAGAGTATTTTTGTAACTATAGAACTCTTGCCTGGTGATTCAAGAAACTTTTAGCAAAGTCACAGCAGTCTGCTTGGATTGTCAACTGTAACCTGAAATTTTACGGGTAAGCTGTAATGCTGCAGCCTTTCAAGGGCTTTTAGTGGAGTGGCGAGGATGACGTGACGACTTTTGAAGGATTATTCAAAAGGATGACGCGGAAACTTATACAAAATATTTACTCGGCGAGAAATGTCAAAGAAAACAGTGGGTTCCATTAAATTCGAGACGTGACGATTGTGTACGAGCCTTTAGGCGCTTTTTTCGAGGAAAAGAAATTTACTACGAGAAGAAAGACGGAGGGAACATTTCTGAAACGTAATGTTAACGAAAATGACAGAAAAATAACAAGGACAATAAAAACAAAGAAAAATAACAGCATGACCTCAGGCAATTGTGTATGAAGCTTAAGGCGTTTTTTGGCCAAAACGAAATTTACTATGAGAAGAAAAAAGGAGGGAACATTTCTGAAACGTAACGTTAATGAAAATAACAGAAAAAAGGGACAGCGTGATCTCAAGCAACTATAATGATTTCCGAATGTACCGTGTCACCGTGATTAGTATTAATTGCACCTGGCACACCTGACAGTTAGGTACCGAACCACTCAGACTGACTCATGCGGAACGAATTGCCTTTTTCGAAAGAATTATTTCAAGTTGAATCGAATCGACTAAAAGACACGAGGTATTCAAATTGTTTTCTTAACAACCATTACACTGACCAAAGACAAAATTCTTTCTTCTCAGACGCTTGCCTGGGCTCTTTCTAACATACACGAAATGCCATTTCTTGGCTTCCCCAAGGTATAAGCAGAAAATGAGAAATACTCTTGTATATTTCAAATGAAAGAATATACGAATCTCCTCAACTTCGCATAATTTAAACGGATAATTACAAAAGCATAAACAGCATCAATTTCACTCATTAAAAAGTAATAGCCTCGAATTTTGCGAAAAACGAAGCGTCATTAATATTCCAATAATCCGGGAAACGATTTACCTATCGTACCCATTAATTTCCCAGAAACAAAATTTCAATGGCCACTCCAATGATCCGTTAATCCGACAAGCTCGTTAATTTCGTAGGAAAAATTGGAACGCAAAACGAGAACGAAAATTCAAAAGACAGGGAACCGATTCAGCAACCTTCATTTTCTCGACGACTCGCAAAATTCCCTGTAACAGCACCATATTCGTCCATAATATCCACGGATGTTATAAACACAGACGATTCTATCGGAAACTGGATTGCACCGGGTGCAAAGGATCACACAATGTTTTCCATAGAAAATGGAAGGTCGTCGGAGAGAAAGGTGTCACGTAGACACAGACGTTGTTTTGTTCCCGTGCAAGCACACACGGTTCCTGGTTAAAATAGTTTGGAACCGACGTCGCGATAAACAAGCCCGTCATTTCTTGACTGGTCTATCGGCTTTAAGACACGGGCGGCGCCCGATACCGCCTCCTCTTCCCCGGCTGATCCGATGAAAACTGCATTCGCTTTAATTACATTAGGTTCGGGGATTCGACTCGCAAACTTGGGCCAATTACACTGGGTTGGGAAATATTTTTAAGGAATACAGTCCCGCGATAATTCGATCCCGATGGAGGCGTAGAAAGAGACAAAGGGAAACTTAAAACGCCCCAGCGCACGAAATCGAAAGATCCGGGCGAAAAACACGTATATATTTATATATATACACCTGCTCGTGTATATATCCCGATGTTTTTAGCTCGTATGTCATTTCAGAGTATCGTTGACAGTTGTATGTATGTTTTTTGCGTTAGTACGTTGACCTTCAGCCAGTTACTATGCGAGTAAAAATATCGCCTAGACTTTTTAGGTTAGGCCGGAATGGTTGTGACATATGGAGTGGTAGAAAATTGCGAACAGGTTCGGGGATGGGTATATGGAAATGATTATAGGCGGTTATTAAGAGGACTATCCTTTAAGCGCGTATGCGAGTCCAACGCCCATTGGCATTAAAGACCACTTCCTTAAGAATGCCTGGCACGGCGGCACACCGAATCTTCGGCTTTAAAGTCGAGTTCGAAATTCTCTGTGGAAACATTGGATTTGTCGTCGGTATCGTCTCGCAGGTAAGCCAGGGCCGAACTTCCGTTAGGAATGGCCGCCATCGTGGAAATATTCAGGGAAAGTGAATCGTTCCAGGAATCGCTATAATTTTGCCAGATAAATTACGGGCCATTATTTCAATGGATTTTTTTTGTCATCCAGTCGGTTTTCTCCAGTGGTACGTACGCCAGTGGAGACAATGGCGTGGGACGAGAATTTATTTGCTGTATTTTAATGTATACTATAGGATACATATTTTTGAATTCCTGAAGCGTGGGTCTTGTGTGAGTTAAAATGAGTATTAAATTAGAGCTAGGAAGGAATTTAAAATTGAATACGAGGGAAATACGAATCTAAAGAGATTCGATCAATATCTAGAGATATTAAGATTCTTCTAATTTTATTCGTATATTTATTCGTAAAAAATTCGTTTCTTCTTGTTCTTTCATTTGCTATATTTATTCGAGTTTCCTTCTGGTAGTAATAAAACGAAGTTGGTTGTTATTTCTATTACATCTAAGAAGTTAGTGTATAAATTTGCATAATTTAATAAATTTATATTTTTGTACCATATTCAGAGGAATTTAATATATATTATTTCTCAACGTGTTATCCATCCATTTTGTAATATTTCAGTGGAATATACCATGCTGTAAACCTCAAGGTGGATTTTAAAGTTGTATCGTATATACTGCGGCCCTGTGTCAAATATTGCCTTCAATATTACAAGAGAACAACGTATACTCGAAATTAAAATGAAAATATAAAATAAAATCGATTGGATTAAAACTGAAGAATATATGCACCACTTTTATTTCAAATATTACTTTAAATATTAGTGCGAATAAATATTGTTTCGGATATTTCTTTGAATATTACAAATGGCCCCACCCTGAATTTAAAATTATTTTAAATATTACTTCAGACTGCATTGCAACTAACGATTACGATTATTCTAAAATATCATCTCAAATGCTGTAAATTAAAACTTCTCTATATATATGTATCAAAACATATAGCTCGCAAGGTTGCACTTATCTGACTGATTTCTTATTTTATACTACGCTATAGTGAACTCTCATATACGTTGGTGATTATAAAACTAGGCTGTGCCTCTAGGGGCAAAAACTATTCATTCAAACGAAACAAAAACTGTGAATGAACGTGTATACAAGAATAAATTTTTCACGGGTCAAAAGTAAAATAATGACTCATAAAGTCATCACAACGTAAAGATTGATAACTACAAAAAGGAGATCTCAATTACCACAACAGAAAATAACATTTCGACGAGAAAGATATCTCACAGACTTAGAAAGAAAATGATCTCATACAAATTTATACAGTTTTTAAACTCACGATTATTTTCAAAAATAACGTATATCCCTAAAATTGTCTTCCACTCGAAATAGACAGGTACATACGCTATCTGTAAACAAAGTTATTGCAACCTGACTAAAATTAATCACCGTTATAATTTTACATAATAACACTAGCATCGATGGTCTCCTAAAAATATTCAAGAAACTAGACTAGAAATATTTGGAAAAATATTCAAAAAACTAGACTAGAAATATTTTGAAAAATATTCAAGAAACTAGACTAGAAATATTTGGAAAAATATTCAAGAAACTAGACTAGAAATATTTGAAAACATATTCAAGAAACTAGACTAGAAATATTTGGAAAAATATTCAAGAAACTAGACTAGAAATATTCGGAAAAATATTAGAAAAAAATACTAAAATCGATCACCGAGTAAATTTTCTGAAATTACCTCAATTCCGTTTATACCTTTGAAGTTTCAAATACAAATTAAAATATCAAAAAGAAACGGCTGTTAAAGGCAACCTGAGATGAAAGAAACAACCTAAAAGAAATTTCTAAATATCAAAAATAGAAATGCCGAAAATCCTAGATCCGAAGCAGTCAGAGGTGAAAAATTATGTGGAACAGTGCGGCCCTGTCTCGAGTATTGATCTGTACGAGAGTTGTCTGCCGCCCCTCCCGAGCCCAACGCTGGATGTTTCATCCCTCCGCAACCCCTGAACAACAAGGATGTCGTGCACCTGTGACTAGAGTGTTGGTGAATACCCTATTAGGCATCTTACGCCGAGGAGACACTGTCTCCGTACGGTATACGTGCTGGCTTACGGCTTGGTCACCATTCGCTTCCAGCTACGTCACGATATCCTACGGCATCATTTAAATTCGACCTTCGCGTCGTGGAATAATTTCAATTTTGCCGGAGATTCGGACCCACTTATGCAACCACGCAAGATACGCCAAAAGGGAAAGTGACCAAGGGGGGTAATCTCCAAGCGAACTGCTGTTCGTCTCGCATGCTATTTGAAGAAGAATGTCATTCATCTGAACCCAGATTTCTTCTTCTATTTTTATTTTATTTATTTTATTTTTTAAATTCCTTCTCACCCCCTATTTTCTTAATTCGTTCGATGAGTGAATTAATCAGGGTATTTGAAGAGGAATGTTATTCGTCTGAACCCAGATTTCTTCTTCTATTTTTATTTTATTTATTTTATTTTGTAAATTTCTTCTCACCCCCTATTTTCTTAATTTCTTTAGTGAGCGAATTAATCAGGGTATTTGAAGAGGAATGTTATTCGTATGAACCCAGATTTCTTCTTCTATTTTTATTTTATTTATTTTATTTTGTAAATTTCTTCTCACCCCCTATTTTCTTAATTCCTTTGGTGAGCGAATTAATCAGGGTATCTGAAGAGGAAATCACATGTTTGAACTCAGATTTCTTCTATTTTTATTTTATTTATTTTCTTTTTTTAAATTTCTTCTCACCCCTTGTTTTCTTAATTCTTTCAATGAGCGAATTAATCCGGGTAAGGTCTTCTGTTATCTTCTATCTCTGACTCTGCCTTTTTCTGTTTCAGGTACTCGATTTTGGGAACCATGAATTTTCATGTTTTCGAGGAACAAGAGCTTTATACGTTGAAGATAATTTCTTATGGCATTTTTATTTTAAATGGGAGTCGAAGGAAAATAGGATAGGAGAAGGAAACAAAGATAAGTATATCAAGGTCGAATATTGATCAATTTTTTAATATGATTAGAATATTATCTCTCTGATACCAATATTGGCTAATAATTTTTTCAATTTCAGATTTTTATGGAACGTGGTGTATTTGCAGTTATTAAAGAGGAATACAAAAGGCAGTTCTTGTATGAAATATCCAATATTTATTAAAGTGAGTTTAAAAATAATCATGACTCTGTAAATTGAGTTTTCTTTTAGTCTACATACAATCTGCTTCAGTCTGCATACATGCAATTCAAAGTCTAAGTTTCTCATTGAAAAAAGAAGAAAAGAAAAAGGAGGAAAGAAAGAAAAAAGAAAATTAGCATACCCAGCGTCAAAAAAAGTTAGTATGCTGTTTTTATCCATATTACATTATTTATTTTTTCCTTTTTGGGTGTGTGTATACAAAACCACGTTAAATTATATTTTTTAAATTAATTCAAATGTTTGCAGCTTAAACCTTCTTTATTTATTTCATTTTTCTAGCCACAGAAATTTCTTCCTCCATCTATTCTTCCACTAAATACGTCTTCTTTCGTATTTACAAGTGAAAAAACAGCTATCTACGTTTTCGAAATATCTTCATTGCGAGAGGACGTTATGCAAGAATTTTTTCCTTCGTTTCACTTGACATGTCGTTAAGGAACTAGAAAATAAATGAGAGACTTTGTTTTCTTCGGTAGTAACGATTAATAGACCACAAAAGCAAAGATAAAGAGAAGGTTATAGATAAAGCTGATTTTATCTATTTCGTTTATTTCTGTATTAAAACCTATTACTTGTAACTTTTTCATAAACCGAAAAAAGTTTACTGTATAGCATTTCCATTTTCAAAATTGCTCTTAGTACAATTCTCACAAGAGAAACTCCTTTTTTATCCACGGTCTCTAATTCTCATCAAAAACGCACTGGTTTCAATCCCCATGAACGAAGAATAAATTGAAGTCTTTGAAATACTTTTTCTCGATATTAAATTTTTAAAAACGACCAAGAAAAAGTAAAAAGGGAGAAATTTGACGCGTTTAATATATAATTAGCATGTGAACGCTAAAATAATTATTTTACTAAATTATTAATAATTAAATATTGTACTATTGTAGGAAATAAGAGAAAGAGAAAGAGAAAGAGAAAGAGAGAGAGAGAGAGAGAGAGAGAGAGAGAGAGAGAGAGAGAGAGAGAGAGAAAGAGAAACTAGTTGTACGTTCCATCTGTTTCTTCGACCTTAAAGGGTAATGGGACGAAACGGGACAGAGAAAGGGTAGCCGAGCAACGAAGGTGGATTGTATATGAATGAACCCGGACCCGCTGACTTCCTGCGTTTAGGAAGGTCGTGCACCGTCGCTTTCATTTATCGACGAGAGTCTCTACTATACACAAGAACGAACGGCGGTGACCGACCCCGGCAATGTTGTCTTTCGCTCAAAAGAAAACCTTCTGGCTTCTGTTACGTTTAGTTATGTGTGACACGCGCTAGAGGACACACCAGACGAGCGACCAGCTGCGATTCGTCATGGGCGGTAAGAGAAACAGAGATATTAACGAGTAAAATTCTTCGTGTTATTTGCAAGAATTTATAGACGTACCTTTGAAATTCTCACGTACTTGTAAGCATTCATAGACGCACGTTCGAAATTGCTATTTAGGAAAATAAATTCGCCCAGGGAGAGACTGAATATCGATTTTATCATCGGAGTAGCCGAAAAATGAAACGTAGTCAGGTGATATTTAACTGTATCGAGAGTTCTGTGCAACGTGGGTTATACTCTGTTGCTTTCAAAAAAAAAAAAAAAAGAAAAATTCGATTTATTCATTTCGGCTGAAAATTGTATTTCGTTATTTCGAATAGTGGAAGAATATTCGATTCGATTAAGAATCTAAGTTTATCGTTTACGAGCAAATACTCCAATTTGCACTCGAGGATTATAAACAGCTTGGAAATTCAATCCTCGCAAATGGTATTAGTATTGTTAAAAGGTTGGAGTTCACGTTGTAGATACAATTTACAATTCGTAACATGCAGTAACTACACGCTTGAAGCGTGATAAATCTGTAATAGGAGATAAACTATCTGGTACTTTTCGCGGTGTATCTATAAACAGAAAAATCAGGGTAAAAAGTGAAAAGAAATGTGGTTCACTCACCGTTCGCTTCCTTGGCGTTGAGATCATATCCATTCACGAGCATCTGTCGTACTCGAAAATCTTCTTTGCGATTAATAGACGCCTGGACTGCCGATTCCCCATTTTTGCTAGTCCAGCGGCCTTTTGACCCTCGCTGCTGTATTGTCGATGACCTTGGAGTAGTATTTGATGTAGTTGTGTTCTCTGGTCGGTTTCCGCCTGAAAACAAACAGATTAGTTAGATCTCCCACGAGTTAATCATTCGCTAGATCACTCAGCGCTAAAATATAACGGTATTCGAACATGATACCCTCTGTGTACAACTACATATGTAACAGCAATTAAAAAAATATATATACGTCACAATCTAGTTATAGTAACATCTTAAGTGCATTTCTATTCATTTCCGAATAATTTTTCGATATGCACATACATATAGTGAGAATATGTTATCAGTGTCTTTTCATGAAATAAAAGAAACAAGTATGGAATCAAAGACACGATGTATACAATGCTTTTTCCATGACACTTTCGTGTTCTAAATTGCGGAGATAAATACTACGAGGGCAGGTAAACGTGGGAATACCAAATATAGAGCAATGCAACTGATAAGCTACGTTGCACGAATATTATACAGCGGTATTAACGCCTCCTAGTGCAAATTGCAGCTGCAACAAGTTACCGGCAATCGGTGCCGCTGTCAGGTCAATTCTCTCGTGGCGGGAACTCGAGCGCACATCAATTACTTACATTAACATAGCCCCTTCTCTTTTCTTTATCAAAGCTGGCCAGGCGCTATACGCGGCGACTGAATACTGAACTGTCGCACAGTTGCACAGTTGGCAGCCCTGAGCGGAGCGTGCAGGCGGGCAAAACTCATTGGCGCGAAGTAACTAGCCTCGATTTCGCATTGCAGTTTGTTCCGATAAAATGAGTACGCACAGCAGAAAACTATGTGCCTATCGGGAGGCACAGATGCTGCGTAGTTCGCGCGAGTGTTACTTATTTGTGTATCAGCAAAGAAATAAACACGTAAATTCGCGATCAAACGAGGCATCCATCTGTCAAGTATATTCTTCGGCTAACCTATGTACAATGTAACGTAAAGTTACGTTGTAGTGAATTTTATTGTCAGCTACGTATGATTGTGTAAACACGGAATAAATAATTTGCCTAGAATACATTTTAAATATTCATGGTAAAATGATACGCGAAGATAATACGGGGCGGTACTGTTCGATCCCTGATTATGTGTTATTTCGTCGGAGGCTGCTGGACTGTGCGCGTGTTTATTCTCGATGTAGTGTACGTTCTTCTCACCTGACACTATTTCTTGAGAGGTCATTTGAAGAAGGAGCGCGAGTTGTTGTCGCTCGGACATCCGCGCTGGGTAACCGCGGAAACGACTGTTACCGCCTGCGGGCATTCCGTCCTCATAACTCATGTAACTCGGGCCCAAAAACGCACGTGGAGGATCGCGGTGAGCACTTGGAAACAAGGATACCACTGGGGGATAAACGCGCGTCTTTGTTTCTGGACCCGCGGTGATTTGCCACGAGCAAAGATAACCTAAAATCGCACGGTCGGTTCACGCCATTTTGACCTACCGAGCGCGCACAGATACGTGAATCGACAGTCACGCGACACGTACGCAACCACACGCGCCAAAACCGATTGCATCTGACGAACACTAAGAATTGTCGCACGCGATTTATGCACTCTTGTTTCCCGGGCCGATGATTTGATTTCACGACGCGGCATGTGTGTGCGTGCTCTTTCGAAAACGAGATTCGCGACACACGACTCGGAACACAGTGCGCAATATGACGCAACGTTTGTGTTGTATTTACAGTTGGTATCTCTGTCGGTAGTGTGCATCGCGCCAATATTCAAATCAACATAATTAAAAACTAGTCCAACTGTCTAAAGCACCAGCTTCATACAAGGTTAGCAGTGCAAAATTGGTACAAAAAAGAGGTGATAAAAGCAATCTTTTCTAGTAGAAATAAGAATAGAAATATAGCTAATAAAATATACTCGAGTAATTTTTGTGTGTTTTTTTTAATAAAGAAGATGGGTTTACATATCGTGTCATGTATCATTCAATTTTAAACTTATAATGGGGGTTGTACCATACAATGGGTAGAATTGCATGTACATTCATGAAATAAATAGTCGGTATAACTAAATGAAAATTATAGAAAATTTGGGTACTATAATTATCCACTATAGTAATTTCAATCTAATAGTATAATAGGCCATGTAGAGCCATCACATACATATACATATATATTAACTTTTTTCACACTGTCCACCATAAATAGGACAATAAATTGAACTACACTCGCATTCTCATCGCTGTCACATATGCACTTATTCATTTCATACTATTTCGCATCTTGTGTTTATTGTAACGACATTATAATTTAATTATGAATAATGATAAGAACACATCGTTTAATTGTATCTAACGCAGTAGTTATCTACCAGTAACATTATAGAAAATACATAACGACTTTCTTATCGTCAGACCGATTACATACGAATTGTTACTTGTTAATTGACATTTCCAATACTGCGAATTGCACGCGAATTTTTTATTGGTATACAATTATAACATCCAATATTTTCGGTAAAAGAAAGAAAAAACCAATCGGAAGAAGAGAAATAATTCGTTCTATAGTATTCACATTTCATTTTATTTTCAAGGGAGTTACTTGATCTAATTTATTTAAACCTAAGAACAAGCTTCTCATTTTCACTCAGTTTTCACTGTTAGTTAATTAATTATTCATCCTACTGCAGATGCTTTAAAATATTGATTTATTTCAAGACAATTACTTGTCATCTTTTTTCCTGTTTCCATTGCGGATAGGGTATAAATAAAGTAATGTACAGTTGTGTCGTGTATGTATAGAGAAAAAAAATAATTAGAAAATTATAAATAATTTGGTCATTGTTAGGTATCAAAATGTGCATATGTATTAAATATACTTTAATAGTAATAATTATAGTACTTTGGGATTTTAAGCAATCGATAATTAAAAAAATTCTAAAGAAATTGCAAAAAAGTATATTTAATATAAATATAACTTTAGATATAATTTCAATATAAATATAATTCCAAATTTGTATCGATACAATGATTTAAACAGAAAACATATATCCCTGAATATTTAGAATTTTGTATCACTTTTTTTTTCTTTTTTGTTGATACTTCGTTGTAAATAAAATGATCAAGTGAAAGTTCGAAAGAAGAAAAAGTACAATAGCAGCTTATAGACTCACAATGATTCAACAGCATAACATTTTGGCATAAAAAAATTGATATTTGTATGAGCATAAACACTGCTTAATGCATTGTATGTCAAATATCCTACTATTACATCCATTCCTATAAAGTAATAATAAACTTTTATTAATTTTGCACACCCTGCGATAATATAATGTTAGAAAACAGTGTAATACAAATACACGGTATCTATAGGATGGCAGAAGAGAATTTTTGAAGTACATCAATAATTCTCTATTGGAATGAGGCATGTTTTGTATCGTAACAGGGAACATGTATATCTAGGTGCCATAAATTCTTCAAAAAGTAGTTGGACAGAGTGGTCATGTATATCATTGAATTCAAATTTAGTTGAGAAGTTAATTCAATTATCGTTTTCATAAAGAGATTCTGTTTAGTCCCATTTTTATTGGTCTGTCTGTAGAGATAAGTATTTCAAGAATATAAATAAATAAATTTTTCACTGAAATCTTTCAATATCTTTCATTAACGTGTTGCTTGGCATGTTGCTGTGCATTTCTTTGTCAAATGAGATGTATATATATATAATATTTATATATTTATATACAAATTATATTAAGAGTTAGAAAGACTAGTAGTTTTATGCTAACTTAGTTGTTAATACACTTATACAACAAGTCGTTTATGCAGTGTTCCTGCATTACAAATAGGAAAACTTAAGAATCATTTCCATGTTTCGTGTTCAAAGATTTGAAATCTATTTAAGGCGATTTTCCTTTCCACCTTGGTTTTCTGGTCATTGAGTAAAATACACATAAAGCTCTGATAGTTCCTGCATTGAGAAGATCTGGAAATTTTACCAGGGAAAGTTTGTTAAGCTTTGCAACATTTTACTTGGGAAGTGGATGACCTATCTATATTACATCGATACAGATATCAATTATTACTTTGATTAGTTATAAACTTAGACTCAGTATATATTATTACTGAACTGCAATGGCTTAATAATAGTTCTTTACTTTCTGACAGTCAGAGGGACGATAGGTTATAACAGTACGTGATATAAATCATTACTTTCCCTTACCCTCTAAAAAACGTAATTAAAAACGCTATTAAAGATTTCTTTCTCGTAGGAGAACCTTATAATAACAAAAATTTTATACTAAAACAAACTAACGCTTCATCTGTGTTGTACATGTTTGTGCACAGGCAGTTTAATAATTGTACTTTACGTAACTAAAGTTTACTAATTGAACGCTCTTTACTAAATTAATATTTTAGGAGATAATATGAACGAATTTTGTGGCTTTTGATTGATCTCGGTTCACGTACCGTAAACCCACTCATCGTAACCATCTTTTGTTTTCACCGATAATAAACAATCATGGTTATAATTTCACGCAATTCACTAACTAATTAACTTTGAGAGTAAACGCACATATTGTTACTTCCTAAGTTTATAATGACTATCTACTTGAACGGTCATTAAGATTTCATTTATAACTATAACAACAACGATGATGACAATAGTGATGGCTATGATTATGATAGTATAATGAATGATGATAAATAGCGATAATTACAACTTTATCATGATTAATTCTCATTCGTGTTACTACGCATTGCACGCTATTTGTTTTAATGGAATGTCTATCTTGATTTTCGTTAGAGTTCAAAGGAAACTACATCTGATATTGAGTATATTATATTTTTTTTCCCTTTTTTTCTTTATCAGAACTACTTTTCCCATAGTCGTTACTTTCCCTTATTCTCGACTTAACAATAAATTCAACTTAATTTGCGTTTTATCCGTAAGATTGTCAACGAAAAACAAGAAATGATATCTTCGAGGTGGGTGCAGAAACGTATTTAATATTTAATGGGGATGACGAACGCTAAGGATGATCGTTAATCGAGTAAACATAAACATCATTCTGTCCCAATTGTTTCGAAAAATCGTAATTTTCTTAACTATGAGCAAATGTCATTAAGTTTCAATCAATTTATGTGCCACTTTAAAAGTGTCTAATTTTATAGCGGTGAGTTTCTCTACCAGTCTTTTTTCCTTCTCCGAACCTAGGCATTTTAATTATTAAAATCGTCATATTGAACCCTGTGTTTGACTGTGTCTCGTTTTCAACAACATTTGTGTATGGCACAAATGGATATAGAGCTCACATAACTAATATGCGTATATACTTTTTACGTCTTCCACGTGGACGCATAATTGCGGGGAAGAGTTTAGAATTCGTCTTTTTCTTCCTTCTCTCGTTCTTATTATTTAACCCTGTCGCAAGATATTTCACGTTGCGATCTGCCAATCTTGAATTTCTATTCTGCGCCAATGTTCAAAGATATACACATATCGTTTTCATTTTTAAATGTAAATTGTTTCTTTTTCTTTACTATAGGCGTTAATACGTATAATATTTGCGATAACGGCAATAAAATTATTTAGCGATCGCTGAATAAATCGCTGCGTGCATCTTCCCTCGTTTCCTTATTGCAAATATTATTATAGAAATCTCGTTTAATTTTACAAAATTCACTTGCCCACAATTACAGTTGGTTCCATTTTTGGCAATCCAGAAACGTGGAAGTCAATCATCGCTGTTGCTGCTAACGTTGTAAGGAAAGACTGTCAGTACGGGTAGTATTCAATGATCTGATGTCAACCGCTGATAACAAGGACGGCCCGCTTGTTTCTACTGCATGCTAGAGTCTCCATAAGCTGGATCTTCGTGCCCCTGATCCCGACCCTGTCGTGCATATACACAGTAATCTCGTTAGCTCCAGTCGGACAATTTCAATTTCCTACTTCTACATGTGAAATAATCATTGCACGTACGGCTCCAGAAAGCTGATATCTATACCTTAAGTGTTTTGCGATCAATGCTAGTCTCTTTTTTTTTTTTTACTAAAATGCTGCTAACGAATTCAAAGGTTTAACGAGTGAGAAAGCTAGCGAAATTTCAGTCTCTTGAAAAAAGTATTAGTGGAGAACGCAATGGTACCGGCTTGTGTTTAACGACATCCTCCTTTATCTATGATTGTACCGACCAGCATGAGAAATGGCCACCATCTCTATGGGCAGGGAATGTTCAGGAATCGTTTCCTTTTTTCCTAGTTCCCTCTTCCATTTAAGCCATGTGCCATTATCGTTTCCATCTGTGGATCCTCCAGAAAACATTTCTGGTCCTCCAGAACTCCTTCTCCTCAATACCTTTTTCCGATTACGAGGCTTACCATTTATGCTACTCCTATTGAACATATCACGGCGTAATTCAGATATGTCTGCCGGCACTGAACCTCGCCGCGGCGACGGCATGCCAGGACCGATGCTATCGATTATTCTTGTTATTCCGTTATTGTTGCTACTTCCGGTATTGTTATTATTATTGTTATTATTTATTGGGACATTTTCTCGTTCATCTAAAATCATGCAGCAAACGGGTAACGGACGTCAAGCGAAACCGTGTTATTTGCGACATCAAAGTCCGAGATATATATATATATATATATACACATATACGTACTGGTTAAAGACAAAATATTGCCCAGGAGATTTCCAAGAGCAGTTTCCTGCGGAAGACTTGCTCTCCGAGGTGCCGCGACATTGCCTTCTCGAGGTCCCAAGGCTAATCTGTTAAAGCCACCACCTGACAATATAGCAGATATATATATACTCCTTTGTTATCGTTGCTCTTCTCACTCGTCAAGATTTAGTACTGTCATTTGTTGCTCTCACCTTGCTGTCTAGTGATGTCGTTTGGTACAGAACCACGTCTGGAAGTGTGATCAACTCTAGTTGTAATAGATGGCACCGTAATATCATCCAGTCTAGATAGGAGACCAACTGGAGCAGACCCACGTCGTCTAGTCCATGACTACATAATAAAACGTACAACTTAATTACAACTGACATTTGTACAGCACGAAATAGTCCAAATTAAGGAACTTCGCGGATAAGAAAAATTGTAGAGGAGAGTAATACGAAAGCAAGAAATTAGAAACAGGCTGAAGAATTTTACCTGACTTCCTTTTCTGGATAAAGCAATCCCTTTCGTATCTTCCACTGCTCGAGGATCAACGTTTTCTTTCATCTGCATATCAAGACTTAGCTTAGCTACCTTCGAGCTTCTTTCCTTCACGAGATCCGAGTCCCGTTTGTTACCGCTAGGAACGATCTCGTTATTCATATCTGCTTTTCTCGAGTCGCTACCACTGTCGCTCGACGAAGACACGCTCTGAACAAAGGGTGGCGAGTCTGGTGGGCTACCGATGAAGAACACTTTATGCGTGCTAAGTTCGGAGGACACTGGTATCGCGGTAAATCGTCTGCCACCGGTATCAGTCGTTATTGTCTTAGATTCTGGTACAGGAGTCGAGTATCTTCGCAATTCGGAATTGGTGCACTTTGCCTTCCCAATAACCGAACTACACTGTTCCGATTTATTTAATGCCACTGTCGTAGTCCGTTGCTCTTCGCCTATCAATCTGTCACTCTCCAACTTCGTCATCAAAGTGCCATCCACCTTGGATTCCTCCTCGATGCTGTGACCCTCTTTGTCGGAATGCGAACTTGTCAACGACGCGTAGAAGATTTGCGTGGAATCCGATCCTTGAGCAGAAGTCGGTCGTTTGTAACGATTTTTGAAGTTCACGTCTTCGACGCGGATGGTTTGGACCGAATGACGACGCGGATGTTCGATGGCAGACATGGCTTCCGTTTTCTGTCTGAACGTCTCCGGAATGGCGGAACCTCGCCTCTTGTTTGACACATCCATCTCCTTTGACACTGTAAGGTTACTAATGTCCATTTCCTTCGTAGGGGGAGTACCGCAACGACCATCTGCGCATAATTTTTCCTTTACCGAGCCAGACGACGAGGTCGAGCTGTCGGCCTCTATCAGGATCTGCGAGTAACACTGCGACATCTCGGCAGTGGTGGATAGGTATCTCATTCTGACGAACGGTTGCAGCGGAGGGAAAGTCTGCTGTCTCGTTAGCTGTTTCGTTTGCGTAGCTGGCTTTTGAACATCCGACTGCAGCACCGTGCTTATTCTCGAAGCTTCGGTGCTGTTGGTGATGCTGGCTATGCTGGTCTCCGGCAGGAGGCTTTCAGCGCTCACTGGTCTTTCCCCTGTGTTACTGGCGTTCGGAGAAAGCTCCGGGATACTGGTCTTGGATGACAGCAGAGACAAAGAACTCGGATCTAAAAGACTCTGGTCGTCCAGTCTCCACAAAAGGTTCCTCGATTTGCTCTGTTCGGTAGGTAGACTTTCACGCCTGACGTTGCTTCGTGGAAGAAGCGTCAAAGGTTTCGTGATACTCAGCGGCACGGAATGCCGTCTTCCAACGCGTTCGAGGCCAACTCGCGCTGGCAAACTCTGCATCTTAGATGACTGAACGTAGGCAGCTGGTATCAGCAAATCGATACTCGCTGTATCATCCTCCGCGGCTGGATCATCCACGGAACTAACGGCGTCCTCCATCTCCTCTAGCTCCGAGATTTCCGTGTCCGTTTCCTTCGTGGTTTCTTGAAGAATTAAGGCCTCCCATTTCTTCTGATTGGCTCGCAGGTGTTCCATTAACGACACGCTGAGACCGTCGCCCAGGAAACGATGCCATTCCTCGTACAGAGGCGTCACGACGAATTTAATGAATCCAATCTGTATCTTTGGTATGCTAGTGGTATGTCGATCGCATAATGGCGTCACCGGAAGGTTCAGGCGGCGTTCGTAATCACCTTGACGAAAGAATTCTTCGCATACTTTGTGCGACCACTTCTGCGAGATGTCCCAAGGTCTGCACGGGTTCGATATATCAGCGCATTTCAGGGCTATTTGCAGAATGAAATGCCGGTCATCCGCGCGCCTCATCTCCAGAAGATTCTCATCCAAGTAGTGCTGCAAAAACGATGGCGAAATTAGGATCTTTCGGACAACTAGATCACGACGATTGTAACCACAGTAGAACGAAATTCAAGGAAAGCAACGTTGTAAAATATTTTACGATATAATATCGCAAAATAAAGCGCAACGATGACAGAGACGAGTCGTTAAAATGATTTCCACTCGTTTATCGGAACGCATTAAGAATTCTCAACGCGAGCATAACAAATGTCCCGTAAGATATACTATCTTCGATGAACCATCCGGTACAAGTCATTCGAATAAATCATCGAGTCTGCTCGCTAGGATATACGAACATACCGACAAGGAGCGCGTACAGATATCGCGAGGCCGTAGCCAAGTCCACAAATCAGCGTAACCACCCGGGGCCCAAGTGTTAAGGGGGTTAACGAGGTCTTGGAGTGCGCTCACCTTGAATCGAATGAGAAACTCTTGCTGCCTGGTGATGTCTGTGGCCAAAATCAACGAGCTGATGTGCCGTTGAAGCTCCGGCCTCACGTGGGCTGGCAGTTGATCGGAAACTCCGCTCTCCAGAAGGCATCCTATCGCTGACCTCCAATGATGGTTCTCGAGAACCGACGTGTTCTGCAATCAGTACGTCGTCAACGATCGTTGCTCGCGAGCCGCGCGATTGATATAAACGTGCCGAAAATCGCATCGACTCACTTGATAGAGAGCAGCCAAGTGATTGCTCGTGGCAACCAGAAACGGTTGATTGACGCCCGGATGATCCAGATCGTGCGTCACCGCGGCAATCAGCGAAGCCATAATCTCCAAGTTGGTTAAGTGCGTTCTGATCTGTAAATTTACAACGTTGCACACACTTCGTTACGCCTCATACTCCCGCGGCCGTAAAGCCGTGTGTTTACCCACTTTTTCTTCTTGGAGGAAGCAGTGCATCGCTTGAGTCACATCGGTCGCGTGTATACTGTTGTGGTAAGGATTTGTACTGTGATAACCCTCCTCGATGAAGGCTGCAATCGGAAGAAGAACTGCTGTGATTAAATCGTATTTGTCGTGCGCGTTTGAACCTCGCGTGGGAGCATCTGGTATAGATTAGTTTAAGTGACAGACAGGTTTTCAGATATGCGCGTTTGAACCTCGCGTGGGAGCATCTGGTATAGATTAGTTTAAGTGACAGACAGGTTTTCAACCCGCCAACGACGTATCTCTTTCGATCGAATAAAGCGATTAGCTCGGTTAGATTAAACGCGCAGGTAATTCGCGTAGATCGTCTTACTTTTAAGAGAAATTATGCTTCCTTTCAAATTTTTATCTCGTCAGTTTCCCTATAGGATTTTAATTTATCGTTATTTCATTCGTTACCTAGAACAGATAGCGTTCTAGTATTCTAATATTCCAATTCTAACCCTTTGCATTCGACGACCTTTTCGTTACAGGAAAAAAGTAATTCGAAGACTTTCTGCCATAGAGTGGACGATAATTTTAAAACGATAAATAAGAAATCGTATAGAAATGAAGACGTAGAATTATTTTACTTTGATATTCCACGCATCGCTAGGTAATTGTAAATTTGATATATTAATTAATATTCATCGTTGGAATTTGATTAAATGGTGACTGAGAGGTGCCTCTGGAATGCAAAGGGTTAATATTCTACCATTCTAAATAATTTTTATTCCATTTTTATTTCATTCGCATGACAGTCTGATATCAGAAATATTCTGGATCTAACTCGCTGCCAATGTTGTTTCAAATCGAATTTTCCTGCAGCACCGAATATCATCTGATTACTACTATCTTCCTAATACAAAGTACACCACTCGGTAGTACAGATTTTTATCTTGCTAGAGAGAGATTGGAAGAAAGTTTCTAAGTCTCACAGCTTAGCTCGAGTATCGCTGCTTAGAAGATAAGAGCAAGATTCTCGAGACTTCGTGTTCTCGTAGATAAAATTGTCAGACTTTTACGTGTCACCCAACTGTCGGTACATGTTTTCCACAGTGACTTTTCGCAGTATCTATAGACTGTTCAAGGTTTTTGAAATGTACGTGCTCCTTTCCGAATATCAGCAGTTGTACGTTTACATTTTCCGTTTTTGGAAACAAACAAGTGGCTGGAACTGCAGAGGCAAGGCAGCGAGTAAAGCGAGCAGCTAAATGAAATAATGGCATAGTTTCGCACAACGGAATGAGCACCTGACTCGGAAACGCGACTGAATCGAAGATGGCAGGGAGCCTGAATTTTTAACGCGGCGTTAAATCAGATAAAGAGGTGAAAACGGGAATCGAAAATACCTGGACAAATGAATCTTTAACGTGATTCAGGCAGACAAGTGAAAATGCTTCGAGGGCTATAAGCAAGCTCTCAAGAATTCCGTAATTGATAACAGTTTCTAACACTCGCAACGGAATAATAAACTAGGAACGATGCGAAGATAAATACGCGAAATAATGGAAGAAAGGAAGACTCGTGTGAGAGGAGTCTTTATTTGAATGGCGTCACCTTGCATCGGGATCTATGCTTGTTTCGAGGAACCATCAGTATTATCAATTTTCGAAGCAGGACTAAGTGACGCAATGGGTCGTCATAGGGACTATAAGAACCTGGCTGAAGGGTTCGAGGGAACATACACACTTTCGACAATCAACCGTCTGCATCACGCATCGCGCAAGACTCAAGCGTCCGCACACTTGTACCGCAAGAGAATAAAATATAATGGAAGTTTAAAGTTAAATCTCTGTAAACCCGATCCTTTTACCACACTCGTAATTCCGAAAGCGAAATGAAATGAAATGAAAAGGGTACGTAATTTCCTGTGACCACGCAAATTCCAGCAAAGATTCTACGCAGATCGGAAATGTATGGTATCATAAAGCAGCCTCGACATAGTTCAAACAAATAACACGGTCGATTACCGGCGATATTTCTTTCAACGTTATCCATTATCCCCTGTGACGGGTGGAATTGCAACAATTATCCACGCGTGGCCGTGGTTTGTTTTACTCGGAGCGATCCGCCTTAAATATTCACCTCGCCCCCTCGCTCCTTCGCACCTACATGCCGCTACGTAAATCCTGTTTGTATGGAAATCTTACACAGAATAAATAAATAATAAGCGTCGCGCGCGGTCTATAAATACGAATATACGCGGAGCGCGTAAAAAGGGGGCCGTGCCTCTTCCACGGGACTCTCCCCTTTTGAATATTTAATGGTGACGAATAGCTTCCGACCTGTATTCCAGACGGGACGATGACGTAAAAATTTCGTGCAGAAAGAGAGTAACGATCATTAGCAACCGGGGGGTGGAGGTCGGGGGGGTGGCGGCGGCGCGCGGATTCTGCCCGCCGCGGAAACGCGGTATCAGGGAAACGAACACGATACGTCAGCACACGGGGAGAAAGAGATTGCGGTGGCTCGATTCCGCAAACGCGCTGAGTAAACCTTTGCCATATGCTCCGTGATGTAATATTTAGTAGCGGAGCCGAATGGAAGAGAGGCAGGGGCCCCCCGTCGCCGAACGTGTAAAAATACGTCCGCCGATCTACGTGTTTGCACGTGCACGAACAGAGCAGTTCGATTCTCGATGGGATTTGTCGTCGCTTTACTCGCAGGCCAAGGAAGAGACGGGGTGAGAAAGGGTTAAGGTTAGAGATGCCGATGTTGGAACCCGGATTTTTATATACAATACGGGTTCTAGCAACAGGACTACGTCAGAAAAATAGAAATCAGCGGAGAGGAAGAGACTGGCATTTCGCAAATTTTCTAGCTGCTTATATAATGTTAGTTTTTGATAGGGTGATGTTGTTAAACAAAAATTAATCTGTCAAGAGAAATAGATACATCTTTGACACTAGAACTACCAACCCAGTCAAAGTGACTGGTCCCAGAATTTTCCTTTTTGCAATCACCGAACAAATATATTCACTCGTATTCATCGTACCGCTGAAATTACTATAATCTATGCACGTTATAGTTAGGTACCCATTAAAGATCGGTAGTTCTAGTGTTAAACTATGCGCCTTATATATAATGTAATTATAGCTGCTTATATAATGTTAGCTTTTGTAGGGTGATGTTGTTAAACAAAAATTAATCTGTCAAGAGAAATAGATATATCTTTGACACTAGAACTACCAACCCAGTCAAAGTGACTGGTCCCAGAATTTTCCTTTTTGCAATCACCGAACAAATATATTCACTCGTATTCATCGTACCGCTGAAATTACTATAATCTATGCACGTTATAGTTAGGTACCCATTAAAGATCGGTAGTTATAGTGTTAAACTATGCGCCGAAGCGGTTCCGGGAATGCGTGAAGTGTTTATATCACACGTTAGATAAGAATTAGGAGACTAGGACGAGCTGCAATCGCAAACCAAATACCTTCACTATTGTAGAGAATATTGTTTTGATTCTGGTTATATTCTATATTTCTTGGCAGTATAGAATATACAGAGATTCGAAGCCTTCTATGATACGTAGTGCAAACGGTGGACTGTCAAAAGTGCATCGTCGAACCCTTCAGCTAGGTTTCTATAGGCCCTATGACAACCCATTGCGTCACTCAACCTTGCTTCGAAAATTGATAGCTGCATGCAAAGTTCCTCGAAGCAAAGATAGATCTCGATGCAGGGTGATACCATCCAAATAAAGATTCCTCTCACAATATACCCAAATCACAAAACGATTACGTTGTTTCTTAACTTTTGTCAGTGAGTGTATATATTCCCTGTTTAAATATCCTCTTTTTCAGGGAAGGAATATGTTTCGTCTAGTACTTCTCTTGACAGACTAACTGACTCCTGAGAGAGTGTCAAGAGGGCACGCGAACCCCAATTCTTATAGAATGTTTATATAAATATTCGTTGTAGGAATTTACATCTCGTAAACTATTTATTCGTACCTTATAACCTAGACTGATTTTTATCTACAACTAAACTTATCTTTTTATCAGATACATTGAAAAATGATAATGATACACTGGTTGAAAATCACTGGTGTGTAGGGTACGTGGAATTGTTTCGGGTTACTTTTGTCAGGGTGTACTCGTCGTGGAAGATTGTTTGCGGGATTTATGGGACCCGATGAGAATTATGGAGCATGAGTTTTTCTTGTTAGGGGAAGTGATGCTGCGGCGTTAGAAATGAGTTTCTTTGGAGAGAGAAGTTAGGGTGAGATGGGCGTGGGTGCGGAAAATTGGTAGGATGTTTGGATATTTTATTATCCGCGTGTCGGATTCAGTTTCTAAATGGTGGAGACTTTTAAACAAACTTTGGGAGAGTGAGATTAGGCTGTCGGATCTAGGACAACACCGATTTCTATTATTCATAAGTTCATACATGATGCAATTTTCTTCCACGTCTACTTCGGTTTAAACTCGTGATTATAAAGTCGAGGATGTTCGACTAATATGAAGTAACCGAAGTAGAAATTCGCGAAGAATAGACACGGTATTCTCACGCACAGAGGCATGATGGATGTTCCGTCTACGATCCTCTATCAGCGCGAGATAAATTACCCAGAGTGTCTGTTCATAAAAATCCTATTATCAAACGCCATTGCTGTCGAAATAAAAATAAATTCTACATCCTAGCAATGCGGAGGAGATCCCTCCTTCTCCCTTTTGCCTATTCTTATGACGTGTCATTTGTCTCCTGTTTTCTGGAGGCACCTGTGATCTGTTTATATCTAAACAGACACGTCAGTTCTAAACTGTACGTCCGTCTATTAAACGTATATACTTTTCAAAAATATCGTTTCTCGACATCCTGATCTCACTTTCCCAAAGAACGTAGTTTCCTCGAATGTAGTGTTGGATGACCAACGATTCGTTGGCCCTTAGTCGCTAGAAAGACCTGGCTGATAAACGCAGACCAATTTCAGAGTCCAAAAACAATTGACTCATTCCCACTTTCGCTAAGGACCAATGGTCATCTTCACCCCACCAAAAACTGACATATAAGCACCCACAAAATTTGCGAAAGTCAGTTTCGGTACAGTTTTCAGTTCAGTAGTCAGTTCAGTCAGTTGCAGTTTCAGTTGAGGTTTCAGTTGCAGTTTTGTTTTTTCCTCTCCGCCGACTTGTATTTTGCTAGCCTTGTTGCTAGAACCCGTGTTGCATATTGAAATCCGGGTTCCAACAGTAGAAATTTAGGAAATAATTTTTCCTCGAAATAAGTTTCTCAAAATGGCACTCACGCGAACATATTTGCAGTATTCCTTACCGAACAATTTCCACACGGTTACCACGTCCAGGTTGAAGTGCTGCAGCAGCCCGTACCAGTGAAAAAGATGGACGCAGAGTACCGGCAGCGAACGTCCTGGAAATCAAACGCAACATGATACTGACAAGAATGGAATCTAAGCCGTAACTCGAGCCAGCGTGTCGTCGAGTTAAAACCTCACGGACATTAAATAATAGTAAAACGAAGCCACTGCTTTGAGCCGGGAAAATTTCAACCGGCAATAGAAGCGCGGTGAAACGAAAAAGGGGGAAAAGAACGACGATAATAGAGAAGCGAAAGAAACCGAGGGAAACAAGTTTGAAAAAGTCCGAAGCAACGTTAGGGATTGGTAGTGACCATTGTTATCATTTTTACCCGTGTCCAATATCCCTGTTAACTCGACGACGACTTATAAAATTCGAATTTCGCGCCAACCACGAGAAAAGGGGAAAAGAACGACGATAATAGAGAAGCGAAAGAAACCGAGGGAAACAAGTTTGAAAAAGTCCGAAGCAACGTTAGGGATTGGCAGTGACCATTGTTATCATTTTTACCCGTGTCCAATATCCCTGTTAACTCGACGACGACTTATAAAATTCGAATTTCGCGCCAAGCACGAGAAAAGGGGAAAAGAACGACGATAATAGAGAAGCGAAAGAAACCGAGGGAAACAAGTTTGAAAAAGTCCGAAGCAACGTTAGGGATTGGTAGTGACCAGTATTATCGTTTTTATCTATGTCCAATATCGCTGTTAACTCGACGACGACTTATAAAATTCGAATTTCGCGCCAAGCATGAGAAAAGGGGGAAAAGAACGACGATAATAGAGAAACGAAAGAAACCGAGGGAAACAAGTTTGAAAAAGTTCGAAGCAACGTTAGAGATTGGTAGTGACCAGTATTATCGTTTTTATCTATGTCCAATATCGCTGTTAACTCGACGACGACTTATAAAATTCGAATTTCGCGCCAAGCACGAGAAAAGGGGAAAAGAACGACGATAATAGAAAAGCGAAAGAAACCGAGGGAAACAAGTTTGAAAAAGTTCGAAGCAACGTTAGAGATTGGTAGTGACCAGTATTATCGTTTTTATCTATGTCCAATATCGCTGTTAACTCGACGACGACTTATAAAATTCGAATTTCGCGCCAACCACGAGATACTGTATTTTCGTAGGAATTTTTAGCCGATCGAAGATGGCGGCGTTTTCTCGCAAATATCGCGGTTCTCTCGGGCCAGACGCGCGCTAAATAAATCAAGCCTCGCGTGAATATTAGATCGCGATGGATCGCGGGGATTCTCGCGGATTTCGAGGTTGCAAAAGTGAAATATCCTTATTCCACCGTCGCTTTTCTCGTCAACGTGTTCCAATGCTCTTTGCACGTTTGTCCGCGCTTTACACGTGGTATGATAAATCACGGCTCTACTGTTACGTTAAAAGGAAAGCTTTTCGGTCGTTCCTCTTTATTTTTTTCACTCGAGATCCCTTTCTTGCGAATGACAGTTAATATCGAGATGCAAGTTCCGTTGAAAAATCCAATTTTTCTCAAGTCCTCGAACCACTCCGTGTTGAATTATGTATTCGCTGACGTTTCTTGCAGATTCTTGGCTGCTCAAAGGCTATGCGAAAATTTCTTTGCCTTGGAAAACTTTCTCTCGTGTACGTACATTGTCTTTGCTCTTTGTTACATCGATATTGACATTTTTGGAAAATGTAATTTCGAAAATAATTCTCTCAGGAATTATTTTGTACTATGTCGCTAATCTTTTTAATTATTTTTACTAGGCTACGTGAGAATTTCTTCGTGTATAAAATGGAAAATTTTTGGAGCAGTGGTGAAATTGTTATTCTTTCTCTTGTCGTGTACCTACGTTGTCTTTGTTTGTTCTATTAATATTGAAATTTATGAAACATCC
>NW_016911299.1:0-62207 GCF_001483705.2 Eufriesea mexicana | reverse complement strand
ACGAGAAAAGGGGAAAAGAACGACGATAATAGAGAAGCGAAAGAAACCGAGGGAAACAAGTTTGAAAAAGTCCGAAGCAACGTTAGGGATTGGTAGTGACCAGTATTATCGTTTTTATCTATGTCCAATATCGCTGTTAACTCGACGACGACTTATAAAATTCGAATTTCGCGCCAAGCATGAGAAAAGGGGGAAAAGAACGACGATAATAGAGAAACGAAAGAAACCGAGGGAAACAAGTTTGAAAAAGTTCGAAGCAACGTTAGAGATTGGTAGTGACCAGTATTATCGTTTTTATCTATGTCCAATATCGCTGTTAACTCGACGACGACTTATAAAATTCGAATTTCGCGCCAAGCACGAGAAAAGGGGAAAAGAACGACGATAATAGAAAAGCGAAAGAAACCGAGGGAAACAAGTTTGAAAAAGTTCGAAGCAACGTTAGAGATTGGTAGTGACCAGTATTATCGTTTTTATCTATGTCCAATATCGCTGTTAACTCGACGACGACTTATAAAATTCGAATTTCGCGCCAACCACGAGATACTGTATTTTCGTAGGAATTTTTAGCCGATCGAAGATGGCGGCGTTTTCTCGCAAATATCGCGGTTCTCTCGGGCCAGACGCGCGCTAAATAAATCAAGCCTCGCGTGAATATTAGATCGCGATGGATCGCGGGGATTCTCGCGGATTTCGAGGTTGCAAAAGTGAAATATCCTTATTCCACCGTCGCTTTTCTCGTCAACGTGTTCCAATGCTCTTTGCACGTTTGTCCGCGCTTTACACGTGGTATGATAAATCACGGCTCTACTGTTACGTTAAAAGGAAAGCTTTTCGGTCGTTCCTCTTTATTTTTTTCACTCGAGATCCCTTTCTTGCGAATGACAGTTAATATCGAGATGCAAGTTCCGTTGAAAAATCCAATTTTTCTCAAGTCCTCGAACCACTCCGTGTTGAATTATGTATTCGCTGACGTTTCTTGCAGATTCTTGGCTGCTCAAAGGCTATGCGAAAATTTCTTTGCCTTGGAAAACTTTCTCTCGTGTACGTACATTGTCTTTGCTCTTTGTTACATCGATATTGACATTTTTGGAAAATGTAATTTCGAAAATAATTCTCTCAGGAATTATTTTGTACTATGTCGCTAATCTTTTTAATTATTTTTACTAGGCTACGTGAGAATTTCTTCGTGTATAAAATGGAAAATTTTTGGAGCAGTGGTGAAATTGTTATTCTTTCTCTCGTCGTGTACCTACATTGTCTTTGTTTGTTCTATTAATATTGAAATTTCTGAAACATCCAATTTTTAGGAAAGTAAAATTTTTGTTATTCTTTCTCTTGTCGTGTACCTACGTTGTCTTTGTTTGTTCTATTAATATTGAAATTTATGAAACATCCGATTTTTAGGAAAGTAAAATTATTGTATTATTTCGGTAATTTTTCCAATAATTTTTTTTCATCAGCGATAAATCTTCTCTGTATATTTCTCCAGAGGCATCATCTCTGTTTTTAAAACAGCTGTAAATCTCGCGTTAAAATTATATTGAAATTTACGACTCCGGTAACGTCGTCATTGCAAAAATTTTGATGCATCGTCCGCTGCAATGGCGAATCAGAATTTATTTTCCGTGAATTTTCAGTTCGTAAAAGTCAAGGGCCACACGTCTTCGTTATGAGAGATTTCTCGTTCGAGTGTCGCATGTAAGAGATAAATAGGACTTCTCGTGGAAGGCACTTTGTCTCTGGAAGATATTTTACAACATTAACGGGGCAGAAGTAAAACGTTGTACCAGCCAGTTTGCTTTATAAAATACATACCGCGTTAAAGCTTTTGGTACGCGGGTAACGTAAACATTGTCTTGCGGCGGGATGGGGTATTAATGAAACGTTATACACAAAAATCCGCAAGAATCCCAACTTGATTCGATAAATATCTCGAGTGATTAAATCGCATTAAAAAATGTGCAAACGGTAAAGCTTCCTTTAAACATAACACGTCGTGTATTACGGTATCAACTAATTAAACAAGTCTCAAATAAATCGGTATTAAAATATTAAATAAATTAAATAAATATTCAGAAATTATTAAATACGAATTAAATTACACGACGAAATATTTTATAGATATTATAAAAGGTACGTGAAATATATCGTGTATTAAAAGCTTCGTTTATATACTTATCTATAATTAAATAAATAATTAAAAGAATAAATATTATTATAAATATTGTAATAAAATTATGTAAATTATGTAAATTATCGGAATAAAAAGAATTTAAATCTTGGAAAAAGAATATATTTCGCGTTGAAATTTTTAATGATAGAATAATATTCTATATTTTTTTTCCAAAAATTGGGGAATTTAATTACTTTGATATTGCCCGCATCGTACAATGAATTTTGAATCTTAATCAGTGCAGAAATTGACTTATATCATTCTCCATTCGCGGAACCTCGCTGAATATTTTATACCGGCTGAACAAAAACCTGCCTCGACTTTGCAATTGAAAATTCCATTATAAATGCAAATCACTCCCATGATTGGTCAACACGTTCCGTGCAATTTTCATTAAACAGCTAAAATATGCTTTTCGCTCCGTCGACCGCTTAGAACAGATTAAAAATAATTAAATCGACGAGGATTCAGCGGGATCGCTATTTATCTATAATTGAATACTTCAACGTATCGAATACATGTTCTACTTGTTCCCAAAATTTTGCCAGACTTCAATTTTCGATAAAGCACGAAACGCGTTACCGATCGAACGAATTTGATAAAATGACGAACCATGGAGAAAATATTCCCCGTTTATCGATAAATTCCTCCACTTGATTTTGAATTGACTTTCTGATCGATTTTCGTCTCGATTTCGCATCTTTATTTTTTTTTTTTTATTATTTTCGAAATATTTACAAAAATATGTATACTGCTTATTTACAAAAAGGAGTACAATTTTCATCTTACGTTCGTCAATTTCTCGATTAGTATTTTCGATCGATTCCTAATCGAATTCTCGGAAAAGTACAGTATCTCGATTATTATTTTCAAATCTAGTATTTCGCGAGATTTCCTCGACGAATCACGCAGTAAAATTTCCCTCTTTTCTGTTTTTCTTCCCTTCTTTTAATTGCTTACCTCCCGTCACCGTTTCCAGCATGAACGCATTAAATCGCCAGTTTCCGGCCTTTTGTAACACGCACTGCAACAAATCATCAATACCACAATAGATCAGCAGCGGTGAAACGAACAGTTTCGGCTAGAAAGGGTCGAAACGTGTCCCCAAAGCACAATGCCGCCATAATGGAACAACCGTGTCCATTCCACCGGCATATAATAAATCATTAAGGCTCTGGAACGTGGTCCAGTTAATCGAAATCCTTCGCGTAATTTCCAACGATAAATAATACGTGATCATCACGCGATTATCTACGCTTGAGTAATGGCAAGCTTTAATAAACGTGCAACAATACAGGGGTAGCTTTCATTGAATCGCGCATTGTGTCAAAGAATTCCTTAAGGAAACCTGCAGAAAAATTTCTTTCAAATTCGATATTTATTATCGTTTCCTTCGATAACCGAATTAATGACTCGAGCTTCGGGGGTTGAATCGGTGTAATTATTAACTTGATATTTTATAAATATCACGACCTCTCGAGACACGATATAGTCGTACAGTTAAATTTTCATATTTTTGAAATATTTTTGAAACGCCAATTTGGGACAGGTATATATTTCAGTCAATTTCTCGCTGTAAAAATAAAATTGAAATTAAAATTAAAATTAAAATTAAATTTACGATTGTAGTAGATAGTACGACCGATCTTTAATAACAGATAAATTGGTAACGAGTGGTAAATACGATTCGATCATGACGCGAGTAAAATCATCAGTTTATGGTTTATATTTGCGTCTCTGGCGAGAATCGAGGTACCTGTACGTTCCATCGGTTATGGGAAAATACGAGTGTGTATTTTATTATCGCGAATGAGGACATTCCGTAAATTTGTTACCACGGTATCAACTTTTTGAGGTCGACGTTAAATTAGCAAGAAATTCACTTTGCCAGGGTCTAAGGATGTCGAAATGGACGCGAGATAGCCTTCGTCTTCTTTTACTTTAAAAGGGGTTGGAACAGGTTGAAACTTCGATGGATGTGCTACTAAATGTACCCTTATGCCATTAAGCACAAGATGAAATATTGATCCCCGAGTGTATATATAGAACGGGTACAAGTCCATTAAATTTATAAGTGTTACAGTAAAAAACACCATCCGTTCCCTGTAATTATACCTAGCCTACCCTCCCTTGCTTTATTACCTTAATTAACAAATAGAACGAGCGACCGGAATTCCATCAAAAGAGAGCTCAACCGCTCTAAATATACCAAAAAAATTCACCACGTTTCTATACTTTTTAACAAACGTCCCGGAATAATTTCAATTAAAAATAGTATTTTATTTTTCTCGAAAAATTCCCGTTCTTCGAGTAAGAGTGATATCCGTACTCGTTAAATCGAAATTCGACATCTTTTACCATTTTTGAAGAAATACAGGCATTTTCAGAAATTGTACTTCTATTGGCTGCTTTTTAATTATACAATGACACAAGTACACGAACTTTTATCGTGCACAGTGATTTTCACCTGCCTGTAAATTTAAAAAGGAGAAAAAAAATGGTAAAGGATAGCCGGTTCATTAGCCACGATACATGCGTGTCTGAGCAACATATTTTCTTTTTCCAACCGACAACATGAACCAATGAACGAGTAAATTTACTTCTAAACAGAATTAATGACTTTCATCCACCGTCACGATCATTCCTGACCAGTAATGTCGTATTAGCATTTAACCGGTTAAATTGCACAAAGGTTCTGGTCGCTCGACCGCTATCATCGGTTTTCCGCTTCAATTACCTAACAGTTTAAGTCCCTTAATTACTTCGGATTTCATCGATCCGATCAGCTATGCCGATTTTAATTAACCAGTTTTTATTCCCAAGTAATAAGTTGCGCAAAAACGACCGGGGAAAAAAAAAAGAAATATCGTGGTCGTCCATCAACAGTCGACGAGTCGATCATCGATTTCTTACGATTAGACGAGTATCGGATTATTTTTATTATTTTTCCACCATCCAACGACGTTTATTAGTTAGAACGACGAGGAAACAACGAAGTTGCATTTCGAAGATGTTTTTTTAAGCCGTTCTCGCTCGAATAACTTTTCGAGGATTATTTCTAGGGAATCGAGGATTCGAAGTTTTCCCCTAGACGGCGCCATCTTTCTCCCTCTGCGAGAAAGTAAGATAGATAAAGGAACTAAGAAGGTCGAGAATTTTCATTTCGTATCGAGGATTTAGGAGTGTATATAAAGCAGCAAGTTTCGCGAATTTCGAAATCCTCTTCGAAACTTACATCGACGATGTAAACAATGTACAGTGTCTCTGAGAAAGTTTGGAACAGTGTCACCGGAGAAGATGATTACTTTTCAGTTAGGGAATTATTTCCAAGTTTCGACCAAGTTTCTCACGTTGATTGCATCGATATCAATTTTCGAGATGTTGCGAAGTAGTGAAATTTGAAAAATTCGAGATCCCAAACCTCTAAGGGTACCTCTGAAGGTACAAAAAGACGAAAGAATCGAAGGATTCGAAAATTCGGAAATTCCAGTATTGGAGAATTTTGCTTCAAGATTAGAGAGAAAATCGGGAAATTAAAAGATTCCATCTTGGAAATTCGAACATTAAGAAATTAAAAAATTAAGAAATCGGATAATTCCTGATTTTAACTATTATAGGTTAGGTCTAGGAATTTCTAGTTTTAAAGATCAGACGTAATAAATTTAACTTTGATACTGATACAGCGTGATTCGATTATTCGGGATTAAATTCGAAGATTAAGAAATTAAAAAATTAAGAAATCGGATAATTCCTGATTTTAGCTATTATAGGTTAGGTCTAGGAATTTCTAGTTTTAAAGGTTAGGCGTAATAAATTTAACTTTGATACTGATACAGCGTGATTCGATTATTCGGGATTAAATTCGAAGATTAAGAAATTAAAAAATTAAGAAATCGGATAATTCCTGATTTTAGCTATTATAGGTTAGGTCTAGGAATTTCTAGTTTTAAAGGTTAGACGTAATACATTTAACTTTGATACTGATACAGCGTGATTCGATTATTCGGGATTAAGGCTAATTTATGGAGCAGCTTTGGACAAGTTTGATCAAAGGTAGTAATATGGATAACTGAACTAAACTTTAGACATCACCTGGTAAGTCTAGGGACAGTTAGTAATGCGAAACACCAAAGTTTAAGTACCGAGAAACAGGTTTTCCCTAAGTCTAGTTCCCCGCGTTGCAACCTAAATATCTAGATGACTTTAAAGAAGAACAAAATCCTAATTTCTTTCCCGTTAGTTACATTTTTTCTTGCAAATTTTCAAATTCCTAATTTGGCTGTTAAACAGATTACACAGTAACGCGAGTTTCTCGTAGGCGAGTTAGGTGAATCTCTCACAAAGACTGACATTATTGACAAAATTGGATGAATAATTAATTAAAGGAAACGATATTAATTCTTGCTTACAAATATTCCCCTTCTATCGAGTTTAACAACTATTATCCCATCAAACTGATGCATAGTACCATTTTGATACTAGAACTACTGAAGTAACCAAAATAACTAACCTGAAACATTTTATTTTCATTAACCTTTATAAATTATTTGAATTAATTTACTAAAGACACGGGTTTCCGATAAAATTGGCAAAAAATTCAGCTAGGTATTACAGATCAGTAGTTCTAGTGCCAACTTTCGTTGACTCTTAAAGGTTACCATAATTATCCCCTATATTATAAATATCACTCGATAAGGTGACATTTTTGTTACGTTCGTACATTATAAAATACACGATAGAACCGTGTTATCTTGCTATAGATAGTCGATAAATTCTCGTGGAATCACCGGTAATTAAGTTTGCTTAGCCCAAAAGAAAATTCGCACAGAATGAAACTTCATCTACGACAACATTTAAGAGTCAATAATCCGAGCAATATCGAAACGATATACAGGGAGTCCCAGCAATCAAGTAGTACAACCAAGGAGAGGATAACACTACACGAAAAGGTAAATCAAAAATAAACAATAAAATTTGTCCACTCGAAGCTTCGTTGTCGAGAAAATGGACTTTCAATATTCACCGAGTACGCGTGCTCTTAGCTACGGCTTATGTGGATACACCATCGATACACGAGTATCGGTGGTACAATCGAGGAGGGGGTGATTTTACGCGAAAAAACAAATCGAAAATAAAGAATAAAATTTTTCCTTCCGAATCTTCCTTGCCGAGAAAATGAACTTTCAATATTCACCGACTACGCGTGCACCTAACTTTGGCTTAGACGGCTGGAGCATCGTACCTGGGACACCCTGTATATTATAAAAGAGACAAGACTGTAGATTACATTCGATACGGTTCCCAGAGAACGGTATCTTTTACGTACACACATAAAGTTTATATCCCGCACGATCAATGGCTTACCTGAACCAGGCCATGGAAAATATCGTCCAGGATACCAGGCTCCTCGGTTAAGGATCTCGTGGTAAGCCTCTTACGGCGTCTCTTGTGCATCGTGAGGAATCGACCGGTGGGCCTGGGCCTGGAACGACCGATATCCAAACTCTCCAGAAGGATTCGGTCCACCTCCGACAAGCGCCTGAAAACGGTGTCCGTCGTGGCTTCATCGCGGACTTCCGCCAGAGTCGCCGATACGCCGGAAGTTGGCAACGTGGCGGTCTCTGCAAGCCAATCGAGAGATATCGTCACGACGGTAGAAATGGGGTATCGTGTCGTCGTATCTCGCAATTTGCGTTACCTCAAACGATTTTTCCGCGGAGTAGCAATGATACCGAAGGAAACGTGGAACAATGGTCTATTTGGAAGATGTTTACGAAATTGGTACATTTATCGGTATATTTTGAAAATCGTATTATGTCCGAGTGGTAGTACAGTGTGATTTAGGGTGAAGGGATTATGAGAGAGATCAGCTTCATTGGATGAACGTACTTGGGTTCATTGTTCGTAGTATTTGGGTGCGGAGTGAGAGATAGGGTGCAGGGGATGTTAGAAAGGAACAAAGGATAGAGGTGATGAAGGAACACCAGGTTTTTCGTTTATGTAAAGCGTGTGTTGCGAGTATTGAAAAAGCACAGACACAGATGTACGTAGAGAATATACTTTGATTGGCGAATACAAGGAATAAAGGTGTTATTTAATTCCAATATATTTTTATTAGCTAAAGAGACTTAGGAGTGCAGTACAAACTAAAAGATTAGACTAATGCAATTCGTACTCGCACGTCAACTCTTCGAACTCCATAAAGAACCGTCACCGACTCGACTCTCTTTCAAACCTTGTATAGAACTCTCACCCAGTGTGCATAACACGGTTCAGGCTCGTGCTTTGTTTTCGTCGATGACTTCCTGTCTCAATTCCGTGTTATTCCTCTTCGTGTTCGGACGAAATTCGACACGTGACCGTTAATTTTCATTGATGTTTTTCTGTCGAAGCTAGTCGAGACTCGTCAGTTGCGTGTTATTCTTCGCCGTGTTAGGACAAAGTGTCTCGACGTGTGACCGACTGTTTACTATGGCACGAGGCATCGGAATTTCATCGTAGGGTAAGTGGTTAACGCTATATTTACCGAGCTACGATCTATACCTTAAATGTAGCATATTTATTTAGGATTTATTTGGAGGGATCGACTAGGATAGTATTGCAATACTTAACAGAACAAAATAAGCTTTATTAATGGAATAACGGATTAATATAATAGAATAGTAGCTATGCAACGCTTGTCCTGACTGACCACGATGTCACTCGACCTTTTACTCTCACGTTCTGACAACTTTCTTGTAACTGACTTCTAAGACTGATTTTTAACACGCAACTGACAACGTTTAGACTGACTGACTTTAAACTGACTTCTACGACTGACTCCCAAAACTCTGAGACTGACTCTAAAACTCACTTCCGAATTTAAACTGGCCTGCTCGCATCCTTGCACCCCTATTTAACATTACACTCTGTCTTCTTTCATACTCAAGCTTTCTTTCTCAATCACGCATTTCCCATAGACTCACTCTCGGTAGGTTACGTACCCTAAACACTCAGGCGTCTTTCGCTCTTCACTTGCATTCCATACTGTCATAAATATCCCTTTCATCCAATTCTTGCACGCGGTCACTCGTCCTTCCACGAGCACTTCAGACGTCGCTCTAAACATTCAGCTTGAACCCTAGACCCGTTTATACAGATGCGACAATGTTGCTGAGATGTGGCCTACTCTAAATCAACAGAGCTAGACCTGGTTATGGTTGAACTATGGTTGAAGTTCTGATGTGTTACTGTCTCCTGCGTTGAATTGATAGTAGGTCCTGGTTGATAGTCTGGTCGTGATGCTTGTCCTGTTTTCGTGAGATTTTTAGGAGAACTCTCCTCGTGACTCCTGTCTCGGTGGTTTTATAAGTTTTGTCTATCTACCGATTGATTCTTGTGAAATATAAATGGTGTGTGTGTTTTCCTATTGGTAATGAATAATATTCGGGGTGTGTGATAGCTTCAACGTCCTCAACATCCCTTCTGTGATGGTGGAAGTTTAAATAATTTGGATCCTTATGCCTATCGTCTTAAGGGTGATATATTGGTCCTTGCTAAGGTTTACCCAAGTGGTGACTAGGTGACGACGAGTGTATAGGAATCAAGGGACGCTGGCAATAAGGACATAAACAGTCCTCCACTTAACTATGGACGTTAGGTCCTGGGGTCGCAACAAAGTATATTTAAGGTTATTCAAAATTAACCTCTTCAGGGGTATTGGCACATGTGTTTAGGATCGTATTTGGATGGGATCGACTAGAATAATATTGCAATACTTAACAGAACAAAATAAGCTTTATTAATAGAATAACTGATCATAGTCCGCAACACCTAGGTTGCTGTTTATTGCTCGCCACCAGCTAGACAGGCCCAAGGGTTCCTCTGCATTCACTCTCAAACCTACTATTTCTACATCAATTTTGAAATATCGAACGAAATGAGGTAGTTTCAAAGTTCTCCCATAGATTATCTGACCTTGCAAAATCCGGAAAAATTTGCTAGATTTGACGTAGAAAATACACGCGACTCACTTTAGACTAACTCGGTTAGGGGTGTTTGGGATGATGGCGCGAGCTTGAAGGGCGCTGCCATAACGAGTCTTCGTTAAATTATAAATACTGCATCGGTACAAACGCGAAGATTAATGCGACGTCCGATCGTTCTACGTTTGCAGAGATTGAACGCAAACAAAAATGGCCAACGACGATGAATATACACGAATATAATTTATATCGGGACTCGCGTAACGTCGATTCGAAAATTATTAAGAGTATCTCCGCGATATCGTGTCATTCTCGACGTTCGTGTAAATATTCTGCTGGAAATGATAATTAGTCTCGCGTTTCTCAATGATTCGATGCAAGTATAAATCACGGGGACACGAAGAAATAGCGTATACACGCGTGTTTGACGTAGTAATATTTTCGACGAATATTCCTCGAGATTAATTCATACCAGATAGCAAGCTTCCGAGTGAAGCCCTTGTTTCACATATTTTCTTTCTCTCGAATAATCACTCGTATTATTTTTTCCCTTATTTTCCGCCGTCGTTTTTCCTTTCTCTGATATTTCTGTACATAATATTTAATAACGCGTAAGGGAGATGAGATAATACTAATGTAATTATGTTGGTAATTACGAAAGTGGTCGAGGTCAGAATATTTAAAGCAAACGAAGTTATCTTTATTTCGTATTTCATTTATTTTCATTGCACTAACGTGGAATCATTTTCGTCTGAAATTATCGTAGAAAATTTGTGATTTTCGATATCTAAATTGCAATTAGAGGGTACAATTACGATCCGGTTATATTACCTCGAATCATCGAGCAAGTTTGTATTTACACTAACAATATATCGATTACCAGAGAACTATACAATAACATTGTATAATATACCATGGTCTTAAACAAATATACCATGGAGATTTGGTGATGTTAGTTTTAATCGGACCATTGTTGATATTAGCAAATATGAATACTAACTAATTAACTACGAAGCTAATTAATCATCGCGAAATAGAGAAATTGATTTTCAGTCGAATAATAATTATTTTTAAAATTAATCCTCGGTGCTCGTTTCGCGAAGAATAAATTTTCATACCCGTTAATTTATGCTGTTGATAAATAGACGCTACGGTCTACTTTAGGCTCGTCCTTACATAAAGTATCACTTTCTTTTCAGCCACGGTTTACATTTCGTATTTGAAAAACTCTTGGAGTTTCGAGTGCTACATATTCATGCGAGTAGATAATCCGCAAATTATACATTCGTAATTAAAACAGGCTACTTTTTATTCCCTTTCGAAGATAGTTTCCAGCAAAAATCGCTTTCATAAACATTACACGTCGAAGATATTTCATAATTATTCATTCCTATTCGGATGCCAATTGTATTAATTATGATCAACACCGACAACACTGTATATCGTAATTTATTTATTTATACAGGATTAACCTATTAGAAAAATGACAAGAAAATTATTACAGTGAGGTATAAAAATTAATGGTAACAATTAAAAATGAAAATAAATAAATACATATATAAAAACAAACGTGATGTGTATAAGTATAGGAAATAAAGAAAAGAAAAAATTTTTAAAGAGGGGTGCGATGTAGTAGCTGTTTTATAGAATGAAGAGATTGGGTGAGTAGATCTAGGATAGGATAAGTGTTGTTAACATTAATAATCATTCTATTAATCCTTTGCACTCGACGATTTTTTCGTTACAAGGAAATAGTAATTTGAAGACTTTCTGCCATAAGATATTTTTAAAACGATAAATAAGAAATCGTATGCAATTTAAGACGTACAATTATTTTACTTCGATATTCCACGCATCGTTGGGTAATTATAAATTTGATATATTAATTAACATCCATCTTTAAAATCTGATTAAACGGTGACTGAGAGGCGCCTCTCGAGTGCAAAGGGTTAACACCTGAGTGGTATGCAAAAGTGGTTTTACGTTGTTGTATAAATTTTATGTTGTTGTTGTTGTTGTATAGAAAAATCGTTTTCATAAACATTAGACGTCGAAGATATTTCATAATTATTCATTCCCATTCGTATGCCAGTTGTATTAATTATAATCAACACCGACAACATTGTGCATCGCAGTTCAAACGAAATTAGTGCTTGTAAGTAGCTAAGAGGATTAACTTCGAGTTATTTTATTCTATTCCGAGATTTACAATGGAGGGATCGGAGCCTAATGCAAAGCTTTCGCGTGCACACGGAATACGGGGGCCGACCTTAATTAACAAATTTCCAACTTTCCGCCCACCCACGCAATTACAATTTCCAAAACCAATTCATCCACTTTTCGCTTCTGGCCAATTTTTCCCAACTTTCTGTCCCGCAAACGCCCATTCGATAATTAAACCTCGCGTTTGTCGGGACTCGACGAAATATATACTTATTATCAAAGGATAGAGTTTTCTCTGACCATTATGCATTTGCGTAACCGTGTCCCGTTTAAAAAATATTATCGAGTGACTCGATTGAAACGCGCGATTAAAACGAAATAAACGATATTTGCCAGGGAAAAATTGAAAAATGAATTGAAAAATTTCACTCGAAGTAGATCGTGTCTGTGATTATCAAAGTGACCAAAGTTACTTTGTTCCGTTTCGAAGTGTCAAAGTTTCGCGCTGTAAATATGTATACTTACACTGTATAGGATACCATTTTGAAAAGAAATCACGAATTGGCTTTTTGAAAAGAAATTATAAACCGATTAATATTTTCTAGAAGCAAATGGAAAATTCATTTTGGGTAGCAAAATGAAGTAGCGCGGTCCCTACGGGGAGGTGAAGTGTGTAAGGGGTTTTACAAAGCGAGGGCTAGGTCACAAGTCTAACTCTCGGTGGCCGATTCGATATTCTTCTCTTTACTATGAGATACACATTCTCTCGTCTTTCCCGTAAACTGTGTCCAAACGCTTCTCGATCTACCCTTTTAAGCACTTGCGCTGGCAAGAAATTCATAAACGCGTATGCCAGAATGGTCCAGTACTTCTGTGACAATTGCTTGACGACGTGTGTACCACGTCGTTGGCGATTCTGCGATAAAAGCATTATGACGTGCGTGGCACGTCTTTCCACCGCAAGTGTCATCGATATCTTGGAAGTATTTCAGAATCGATACAGTATCTCGCAGTGTCATTGTGACACCTTACCGCGTGTTATGCTGTAGCGCACGGTACCGTAACCGTGAATTTATTGGTAGCACGAGTGGTTAAAGGTGGGCCTCCTTTGTTCGTTGATCGCGGATCAAACGAATCGCTGCTTCGATTTGAGACTCCGGTTATCACTGTTACGTGCTTCTCACTCATACCACCTTATCGTTAATCGGAGCTCTCCTAATCTTACATATTCTTACAAGTGTAGGTTAAGAAAAGCATAAAAGCAGGGCCCTTGGCGACCAAAACAGAGTCCTTAGAAATCAATTGTGACCAGCACGAGTGTGAGTGTTTGAAAGAGTTAAATTAGAATGCGTCTTTGTGTGTTTTCGTTTCGTTATCTTGGTGTTCTTTGCCTAAGTTAAATTAGTTTTATGAGTTTTAAGTTTGCGCAATTCTGTTCTTGTTGTTTTGGCAATTTTTCGTGTTTCAAAGCCAGTTTTCGTCATCCCACAATATTACAAATTAGAAAATTATTATTCAATTTCTCGCTCTGTTTGCCAAAAATGCAAATTTGTTACTCACTTTCAAAATTATTGGCATAATTGATTAACCCTGTCTTAGGTTCGATATTACGAAAAGCTCTTATATCAATGAAATCCTGAGCTTAATTAACACGCTGACTGCCATGGGGGTCACCGGTGACCGGCACTCAACTTGGCGGTGGCGCCACGGGGGCCACCGGTGACCGGCGACACGACCATTAGTAAAAATACATAATTAGAGTAAATATCGATACCGATAAATTTTTAAATAGTACCTTGTTACTATAATGGTTCGAAGAAATTAATGCCATACAGAACATGCAAAAATAATTTTATTTATACAAAGAAAAGGTGAACCAAAACAGTCGGCACAATATGTCGCCACTTTTTTAGTGCAATTCTTTGCTCTCATTCTTCCTAGCTGATTTCAATTATTTTCATAGCACACTTTGCAAAATCGCCTTACATTTCGCACACTTCCAGGTTTCTTTTTAAATTCGTGACGACGTTTTTTCTGTACGTAATTGCTCGATGAAATGCAATCTTCGTGATCGGAACATTTCACTAAATACATCGCTGACTTCATCCTAAAATCGGGAATTGAAATATTTTTTCGAGTTGCTTTTTAAACAATTGATAATGGCAAAAATGGTCTACAGCGCCGCGGGGGTCACCGGTGACCCCCACCACGAAAAATACATTAAACGCGATTATACAACTCTCCTTATCTGTTGTAAATAATATTTCAACATAATATGCATCGCATAATAAAATATTCATGTTGGCGCCATGGGCAAACCACGTGAAATTCGCGTGGCAGTCAACGTGTTAATAAACTGTTAACTTTCCATATAATTCCAGTTTCTAAGATAAATTCGAAGAAAATTTCATTTTTAGACTTTCACCGATATCGAATCAGAATTCAATTCCAAAAAATATTAATATTATTTTATTACCAGATTTTCCCGAGAATTTTCCTGAGATAAAATTCACGATTAATCTTCTCCTTCCATTTTGGGCTGCACGGAAAGCAATGGGAGAAAGTGGCAAAAAGAAAGTAGCGAAAAGGGAAGAATTTTCTCCGGCAATTATTCGTTTACGAGACAAAGCTTGGTATAATTAAGCGACACGATTATAACGAAGGAATAAATGGAATAAATAAAACCGATATGAACCGTGGCTTATTTTAGAATTCGCACTGACCTAAATCGATTAAGGAAAGTTTCCAATTTTCCAACGAGGGACCTATAGGATTCCAATATCCAAAATCAATTGGACCGTTTCGCGTTTCACGCCAATCTCGGCCATCGTGCTCGGTTTGAAGAAAATCAAGCTACGATCAATAACTCAACTTAACGACCGGAAGATGCTTAACGCATGATGAAAAAGGAAGAAAGAGAATTTTCCTTGGTAATCAGGCATTTACGTAACAATGGCCTGTCCGAGGAGCATTGTCAAGCGACTCGGTTATTTCGCACAGGTAAATCGAATGCGTATCAGAAATAAACAGAATCGATAGCTATTGTACCTTGGACCTTTTGCTAATGTCGATAAATACCTAATCTTCTAATTAGGAACCTACAGAAATCCAATATTCAAAAGCAATCTATCCACTTTGTATTTCATGTCAATCATGCTCATCCCCTCGTCGTCTCAAAAAATGGCCAAATAATGGCCACATCCGATTCGATACTCGGAATATACTTATCATCAAAAGGAAAATGGATGGTTATAATTAAATCAAATGGAGTTCGATTTAAATCAATTAATAATCTTAAAAAAAATAAATAATATATCGGATTTAATAAATAATAAAAATCAATTTTAATTTGATTTTCGACAAATTTTTTTAATGAAAATCCTTCAATTAAAATTATAAAAATTAATAATTTAAAAAATATTGCAATTTCAAATGAAATTATTTGAGCAATTGAACGAATAGAACCTAATATTGAATAATTATTATTAGAAAATCATCCAATTATAAATTATACACCCGAGTATATCCGATTCGATACTCGGAATATGCTTATCATCAAAAGAAAAATGGCGTTTCATAGGGAAATGATTAATAATTTTCCTGATCACAAATCACGAATAAAATCGATTCTTCGCGAGAACCTCGACGATATAAATCAAGTAACTCGAGACATTTAATTCCTTATAGATCCAATGTGTACTATAGTAATCTTCGATATTTCCACTGCAACAGTCACTGTTAATAACTATATCAAGTGCAGGTGATAAGACGTTAAACCGATGATAAATAAAAGATGGAAAGAAAAAATCGAAATAAAACTCGAATGAAATTTTTAATCTTCCAATTACGCGTTATTCCCATAAACAGGAGCAATCCATATATGTGTGACGACAGCCCACGATAAGTAAGGAAAGATAAAATAAGTAAGGAAGACTCCAAACCCCAATATGAATCAGCAGATGACTACAGTGCCAAATTCCAAGACGCAACCCTGTGACGACAGCTAGTACGAATCACCACCCGATGACCAAACCTCCAAACTCCACGATACAACCTCTTCCAAATCACCTAGCATAAAATAGCAAGAATATATACCTAGGATACCAAAAGAAATCGCGAATCGGCTATTGCCAACGAAAACAAATTGTAAACCGATCGATATTTTCTAGAAGCAAATCGAAAAGTTATTCTATATAACAAAATTAAGTAACTCCCCTACGGGGAGATGAAGCGTAGCTTAAGAAAAGTATAAAAGCGTGGTCCTCGACAACCGAAACTGAGTCCTTAGAAATTGGTTGTGACCAGCACAAGCGTGAGTCGCTTGGTGTTAGAAAGAGAGTTTTAACCTCTTGACTACTGTGGGCGCCTATAGGTGCTTAGAAATTTTGCGTTTGTAGCACAGAGGGTGCCGATATTCGCTTAGAAATTTTGCGTTTGACACGAAGGACGCCTATAGGTGCTTAGAAATTTTGAATTTGTGACACAGAGGGCGTCTATAGGCGCTCGGCGTAGTTCAGCTTTCTGACACGGAGGGCGCTTGTTTTCACAAAAATGGCGCACATCGTAACTCAATTCCTGCCGTATGGTATGGCCACTACGTATCAAAGTCTGCCGTAGTCAAGGGGTTAAAAGAGTACGTCTTTGTGTGTTTTCGTTTCCTAAGTTAAATCAGTTCACCAGTTTTGAGTTTGCGTTATTGCGTTCTTGTTCTTTCGTCAATTTTCGGTGTTTCAAGACCAGTTTCGCCATCCTACAAATATATATATATCCCAAAACCTAAGTCAGTCAGTCAGTCGGTTCTTCTCAAATTCTAAATACGCGTCAGTTCTCTTGTGGTATACCTACTCTATGGATACTATCTCGTATAGAGACAGTTATTCTTATTTTTCGCCGTTGCAAACTAGTCCCGTGACACATCCGTGTCGAGTCATCTATCTCATCCAGGTGGAAAAATGGCCCAGACCTAACTCAACGTCGAAGAAATACTTCCCTCGCGATGGAAAACGAAAGGAAAAGCGTTTTCCCGGGCAATTACGCGTTTGCCGAAGCATGGTTCGCACAGAAAGCATTGTCAAGCGTTCTGTTGCAACGCGAGGCTGAAACGGCGCGCATCTTGCCTCGCTAATAGCTTGGGTTGCACAATTTCTAGGGTACGATCCGTTGCGACACTGTGTTATTCGGCGTTATGACGCGTGTGCGACAACGTGTGATCGTGCGATCGTGGTTTTTCTTTCTTCCCCTCGTTTTTTGCCCTCCTCATGCAAATGCGACAGGCAGCCTCGCGCATGGAGAGCACGGGAACGCCTGAAACGGCCTTTCGTTTTTATTGCCGGCGCGAGTATGCTCGGGTTAAGTTGAAGACCGGGTCGTTATCAAGCAATGAAAAAATACGAGTGGCTAATGAAAGGTCCTTGGGCTTAGACTCTCCTTGTATACGAGTTGCTCGTGAATGTGGATAATGCGTTTATGAGTTTATTCATTCTCTTTGAATACGTATACGGAGTTTATCCTTTTGCTTCCATCTTCTTTTTTCTCTCTTCAGTAATGCGTAAAGTTGAATTATGGATGAGTAGATCGTAGATCGTGTAAATTCTAGATCGCTTGGATGTGGCTTTATTAGGGTCTATTGTATCGTGGATGTAGATAATTCGTTTATGATATTGTTAATTCTCTTTGAATACCTGTATGGAGTTTATCCTTTTACTTCCATCTTCTTTTTTTTCTGCTCAGTAATGCATAAAATTGAATTGTAAATGAGTAGATTGTAGATCGTGTAAATCGTAAATTATAGATCACTTGGATGTGGGTTTATTAGCAGTCTTTGAGAGCAAGATGTATTAATTAGTGAATTATTTATAGGAAGTTATAGATGAATAGATTGTATTAAGTGTAGACGTGGATTGTTGGTCTTGGATTGCAGGTTTATTTAAATTAAGGTTTTTGGAGAAGAGTCAAATATTGCCTTTTTATTTGGAGATTAATTTACGAGATATGAGATGATAATCCTTCGAAGACCATAGGTTAATAGTAAAATCGAAGCGGGATGTTTAGATAAAATTAGAGAAATAGAATTTGTTACGAAAAATTGTAAAAAATTTCTAATTTAGGACTAATTTAGAGGGAAATATCATCATCGACACGAAGACAATTAAAATCGAATTGATTCGAAAATAATGCTAAATTGGACTGTCCAACACTGAGTTTTACTATCATCTAGTTGCACGATTGAGTTCCTATGGTGATGGATGAGCATTAGGGTACGATTATTCCAAGCTGGATCGCATGCTTAGTAACCATGATGCTCCTGTGCAATATCCTTCGATAACCCAATATCTCACAATGGTTTATTGCGTTACAACTTTTCAGTTTTGCTATAAATAGTGTAAATAACGTAATTACTTAAATAACGAAGATAGTACGACTTTCCTTGATACTTTGCTATCACCATTCCATGAAAAATATATTAAAACACATCCAACAGCAATTCGAAATTTTCGATACCTTTAAAAAATAAATATATATTAAATATACTATCAAATTCATTCATCATTCGAGTAATCAATAGAAAATTAGTAAAAATTATAAACTCTGAAACGGATCTAAGGTGTTCAGTTAGCATTTGAGCTATGACAGAAAAATATACGAGATACTAGGTCTATTTTATATCTCCTGCATCATTATTGGGAATCCACGAGCACAGGAACAATGGTTAATTGATATAAGCCGAAAGATCGATATATTCCTTCGCGATAATGCAAGTTACTTGTCCTTTTACGTTGATTACCGACGGTACAAACAAGAAGGATTATTGGAAAGCTTCGAGATAGAGGGCTTGGTCGACGAAGGTCAGGGAATCAACCCTTTCAGTACCTTTTTATTTCGGTAGCTAAACGTCCCTTTCTCGTTATCTTTGATACCGGTATAATAGTCAGAGATCTGAGGATTAGCCGAAATTAGGAAAAGGTACTTTATTACCTAGCATGTGGATCCTTTTTATTGGAAGGCATAAAGCGAAATGAATACCATGCGATATGTATATTAAAAGCATCAGACGAAACGGATGTTCAATAATAAAAGATGAAAAATATAAAATATATTTTTATATTTTTATATTTAAAATATAATAAATATATAAAATAAAATAATGGTTTATTTTATTTTAAAAATAATTAATTAAAACACAATTATTATAAAATTAATAAAATTCTACGTACGTCTGCTTCTGTTTCCTACCGTCTAAGTATCATTTGCATATCGAACGCATTTCCTCGATTTTTGCAACGAGCTTTAAACTGATTTTAAATAAACTTAAAAATAATTTTTATTGCCCGCTATTTCAATAATAGAATATTTGATCGATAGATGTTTGGTATAAAATGATTACTCGATTTTCTTGAAAAAGTCGATTCGCAAAGTCGCGTTAATTAAACTCATTTCCACGATTCCACGTATTTCCAGGTATTTTTCAAATCCACGAATTCGCGAACAAATTTGCCAGTTTTTTCACATCTCGAATGAAAGGTGATTCATAGCTCGCGAATAGAAAGAGGCAGCTTGTGTCCCTTGACTCGTTCACGCACTGTCGCTGCCTAATTAACCTAATTGCAGCCGTACGTGTTATCAGTCAAAGAAACCGGCAGACTTTATGACGCGTAAATTTCGTCGAGGTTATCGCATCGTTTCCTTTCCTGCCTCATTTGTTTTTCGCCCTGTGTATCAGTGGGTTCGAGCATTTGCCGGTAACTATAACTCGAAGTCGCTGCATTTCGCGGAAATACGATGATCGAAAGCGAATTCTGTTTTGTGAAAACGCAGCATGATTTGCAGCGAATTATATTTTCAGGATTATCCTTGAATCTCCTTGTCGTGGCGAAATATGTGTCTCAGGAAAAATATTTTTTGACAGCGAATATCGCGGAATCGAATGTAAATTTTTGCTCGATCGAGTTAGGTTAGGTTAGGTTAAGTGATAAGCTAAGCTACGATAAACTCTCGAAAATTTTGGTAGCAACATTTTCGAGTATTTCTTCATCTTCCAATTTTTATTTTTAATATCCTTTTACCGTTTTTTTCTATTTTTAATTGATCAATTTCAATCATTTTTAATCTTTGTTATTTCGAATAGAGTCTATAGAGAACTCGAAATTTCCATTAGAAATTTCTGTTAGGAATTACATTTTGCCAAATTACATGCTCGGTAGGATTTGCTAAATAATAATGGAATGTAAATTTTTGCTCGGTCGAGTTAGGTTAGGTGATAAGCTAAGCTATGATAAGCTCTCGCAAATTTTGGTAGCAAAATTTTCCAGCATTTCTTGATCTTCCAATTTTTATTTTTATATCCTTTTACTGTTTTTTACTATTTTTAATTGATCAATTTTTATTATTTTTAATCTTTGTTATTTCGAACAGAGTCTATAGAGAACTGGAAATTTCCATTAGAAATTTCTGTTAGGAATTACATTTTGCCAAATTACACGCTCGGTAGGACTTGCTAATTAATCTAGCAAAGCAACGCGATACCGAATGCTGCCATATTCTACGATCTTCCGAGACAAGCTTTTCAGTCTCGCATCGTTCCAAGTGGAACCTGGGAACTTGTTTTACAACGTCTTAAAATGACGCAAAAAGGAATTAAACGAGCGAAGAAAACATGATCTCGAGTTTATACACTCTTGAGAACCGTGAGAATCCCTGACGTGGAGCGATGTATGTTTGAAATAGCGATCGTTTAGAGTGTACCAGTTTTTCCCCCGCGAATAAATAAATGATGGACAGTTTCGAGTGAGCCACGTGTAATTACGTTCGCGAAGATGCACTATCGCACGTTTTCGCACCGATTCGAACACACGATGAACGTGATAGGAGAAAAACGTCAAAGCCGATGCTTTTTACCTCGATCGCATGACGTCGTGTTCGATCCCGATGATTAATTAATTCGGAATCGATAGTAATGGTAGTAGAGGTGATTAATTATTACGCGTTTGGTTCGTTATTAATTTACCTATTTCATATCTATTTAACTGTGAATATATTCATTTATCACAGTCTACTTTTTTCTCTGAAAAGAACAAAGTGGATGGTATTTAAATTGTAAAGATAAAGCGATTGGAAAGTGTGTAGGTAATTAATATAAATTGCAGAGCAGGAATAAATAGTGAAATAATAATTCGACAGGTTAAAAAAATATTAATTAAATCAGTATAATACGAGTTCTCCTCCTTTCATTAATCTTCTCATATTCATAGGTATATTTCAGTAATAAATTTATTTCAGTAATAAATTTATTTTATAATGTCTCATTATAATTAACATTCGATTCTTTAAAATATATATTTTTTAATTACTATTTCACATCGAAAATATCAAGAACTAATTTTATTATTCTAAATAATTTTTTCATTCTTTTTAATGAAAATATTATTAATATTTAGATTATGTTCACTACTGGTTCTATTTATTTTCGATTATTTTCTTTTCAAAATGGAATTAGATCGGGAGAAAAATAGCAATGGATCATTATTTTGAATCGCGTTTCGATGCTTTTAAAGGGTCCATTGAAATTTTACGCGAAGTCATCGAAGATCATCGAATTTCCCTTTGCACGAGGAGTGGACGCGATGAAAAACGAAACGCTCTACTTCATTTACGGACTTCAAAGTCACTTCAGGGTCTGCAGGAATATAAACCATATTGAGATTACTTTTGCAATTTCTCTTTGACAATGCGATTGTTTTCTCTTTGACAAGAAAGACGAGAAAGTCGTTCGTACAACCTGCTCTTACTGCGACTGATTTCATATACACCGTACTTTTACTATGAAAATCAGAGCAGCGGCTAATTAAGAGAAGCAGAATAAAGTCTGCTTCGCGATAAATTCAATTCTTTATACTCCACGAACAGCGATATATCGTTTCCCATATTTCTACGAAATAACGAAAAAATATTTTAAATTACTTTCATTTTAGCCCGCGAATTTTTAATTTTTAATTTTCAAATAAAATTCGCTCAAACATCCCCGGAAGAACATCCCCGGAATAGAACGAACGGCGAAACGTAATTTAATCATTTCCTCATAATAATCGTACAAAATGGTAAAATATTTTAAATAACTCTCCATTCTTGAATTTTCAGTTTCAAAACCGGATCGATGCAAAACGTGAGAGAAAATTCGCGGAATGGTCCGAATGGCGAAAGGTAATTTAATTTATTTTTCAATAAGACAGGGTTCTAAAGTGTTGTGATTGAATGGTTGTAGAACGGATTCTTTTGTATCATGCCCTATCAGTGAAAAGCCTATCCAAATCCTTTGATATAAACGCTACGAAGCATCTGGGTTAACCGGAGGAAATCGATATGGAAAGCCTACATCCCTGGCAAACAAGTGGTAAAAAGAAATATTTATTAAAAGAAGCGAATTAATTCGTTTTTAACACGTTGGCTGCCGCGCGAATTTTAAGTGACTTGCCCAAGGCGCCAACATGAATTTCTCATTATGCGATGCATATTATGTTGAAATACTATTTACAGCAGATAAGTTTAGTTGTATAAACTTGTTTTATGCATTTTTCGTGGCATTAATTTCTCCAAAGCATTACAGAAACAATGGTATTATTTAGAAATTTATAAGTATCGATGTTTACCCTATTATGTATTTTAACTATTGGTCGCGTCGCCGATCACCGGTGCCCCCCACGGCGCTGTAGCCAAGTCGAGTGCCGGTCACCGGTGACCCCCACGGCAGCCAACGTGTTAATCTAGCTAAAACCCTCGTTGTATTTGTATTTGTTGTTAATTCGAATTAAAAACCTCGACGAGGACATAGTGGATCCCATATATATTGTAAGAATGTAGGAAAATGTAGAGTCACACAGTCTCTACTCGCTGGAGAGTATCTCGGAATACTCAAATTCACTGCTTTTAAGCCAGTCTGGAAGGCAAGAGCCTCCCCCGAAGGAGGAGAAAGCTCCCTCCACGTAACGCTCTGGGGTGGAAGGGATTTCTCCTTCAGGTTAGGCTCTCCGAAGGGTCACCCACGCGGGGACCCTTCCCGAGAGGTGCCCACGGACGCGTCACCCCCGGTTTACAATGGGGAAAACCGGGGTTGAGCGAGGCTACCTCACATGGCCTGGCCCCAACTTCCCCAGGCTCGTCTGACCGCCAGACGCTAACGGGCCTCTATACCTGGGAAAGTCAAAAAATATCCTACAATATCCTTAGACCTCGCCAGGTATAGAGGTCCCGTTAGCGTCTGGCGGCCAGATGGATCTCGGGGAGTCGGGGCCAGGCCACGTGAGGTAGCCTTGCTTTTCCCCATCGTAAACTGGGGGTGACGCGTCCGCGGGCACCTCTCGGGAAGGGTCCCCGCGTGGGTGACCCTAGGAAGAGCCTAACCTGAAGGAGGAATCCCTTCCACCCCAGAGCGTTACGTGGAGGGAGTTTTCTGCTCCTTCGGGGGAGGTCCCTGCCTTCCAGACGGGCTTAAAAGGGCCCGCTCTGGAAGATAGGCAGAGAGTCGAGAGTTGAGAATAGAGTTGAGGGTTGATAGTTTCGTGAGACAGTGCTGTTTAGGGAGTCCCTTCGGGAGAGTTCGATTTTAGAGAATATTCGGCCAGTGCTGACTGTGGCGTCGCTAGAATAGTAAGCCCCGTTAGAATCCCATAAGTGGGATTATTAGTTCGTTTCGTGTATTCCGTTACAATATATATATATATGGGATCCACTACCGCTGTTTCGCTGAATAAATAGGGACGAAAATGAAATGTTCTATAAACATACGTTACTCGAAGTTGTGACAAAAAATCGTAGGAAAAAATTCGAAATACAGAAGCAATCGTGATCATCGTAAATCCAGCCGGTGATTAAAGGATCTAACAAAATTGGAAAAAAAAAAAGGAATGATCTACGTCGAAGGAAGGAGTAGGATAAAAAGGAAATACAGCTATCATAGAAGATGATGGTAATTGTAACAAATTGCTTTACTTCGTACTTTTGAAAGTAAAAAAGAAATTCTCGTAATACTTATAGAACGACCTGACAGTGCACATCGTTCGTATAATTCCTTAATGACATCCTGAGCGAACTATAATCGTGCAACACCTTTTCCTCGTTTCCAATCACGTAACGTGTTAACGAAATTCCAAGTAGAAAATTCTAGCACATTGCGTACAAAGTTAACACGTTGATTGTCAAAGTTTCACACACGATGCTTGCAAGGAGGTTAACTAGAATTTTTATTACGGTGTACCGTATTATTAAATCTGTGCAGTATATCGCGTTTCAATTAAGATTTTTAATCCTCGATATCGTTTAGTTTCTCAGGTTGTGAAAAATTTCGCAGACACCATGTTCGTTTTATTTTAATTGTTCTAAATAATTTCTGATCGTTAATGATCGGATTAGAATTTTTATTACAGTAGATGGCACTATCAAATGTGTGTACTATGTCAGGTTTCATAATTTATAGTATCGTTTAGTTTCCTGTGTTTTCCAAAATTTCGTAGACCACGATATTCGTTTTAAATTATTTCTAATTATCGATGATCAGATCAGAATTTTTATTACAGTAGATGTTACGTGTGTACTATATCAGGTTTCAATTAAAATTTGTAATTACTGAACTTAATTCATAATATCGTTTAGTTTCCTGTGTTTTCCAAAATTTCATAGACCACGATATTCGTTTTAAATAATTTCTAATTGCCGATGATCAAATTAGAATTTTTATTACAGTAGATGGCACTGTCGAACGTGTGTACTATATCAGGTTTCAATTAAAATTCGTAATCACTGAATTTAATTCATAATATCGTTTAGTTTCCTATGTTTTCCAAAATTTCGTAGATCACGACATTCATTCTAAATAATTTCTGATAACTATTGACAGAATTAGAATTTTTATTACAGTAGATGGCATTGTCAAATGTGTGTACTATATCAGGTTTCAATTAAAATTTGTAATTACTGAACTTAATTCATAATATCGTTTAGTTTCCTGTGTTTTCCAAAATTTCGTAGACCACGATATTCGTTTTAAATAATTTCTAATTGCCGATGATCAAATTAGAATTTTTATTACAGTAGATGGCACTGTCGAACGTGTGTACTATATCAGGTTTCAATTAAAATTCGTAATCACTGAATTTAATTCATAATATCGTTTAGTTTCCTATGTTTTCCAAAATTTCGTAGATCACGACATTCATTCTAAATAATTTCTGATAACTATTGACAGGATTAGAATTTTTATTACAGTACGCCGATTTATCAAATTGTGTGCAATCTAGCAGGTTCCAATTAAAATTTGGAATCATCGGTCATTAGTGTCATTTTTATTTCACAGTATCGTTTAGTTTCCCAAGTTGTTAAAAATATCCATTTTATTTCAGTCATTCTAAATAATTTCTGGTCACGGATGACCAGACTGAGAAAACAAGCTCCGGTCTCCTGTGACCAACATGGCAGACAACGAATCAATCTTGCCATTTCTCATGATTTTCTGTTACATATTCATGCGAGCATCGACTCTTAAGGAAGGAGATTTTCTTGCGGGCTACGCGGAAAAAGTGTATGCGTGCGTAAGCTAAAAGTGGACATCGTTCATCAAACGATGCAAAAAGCGCCTTAGCTAATGATTCGAGTGTTCATCGACGTCCAGGAAGAGCGATACGGGTCAGTCATCGCTTCCTGAAATATTATCGGGCAGCAGCGGAATTTCCGGCGACTTGCTCCTTAGCCCGGACATTAACGCTCTCGTATAAACGAACACCGATTAATCATCGATGTAACTTCCCGCTTTTAATCCATTTTAACTCGCTTTCCACGCGCTTTTCCTTCTTTCTCTTACACCATTCACCGCGTCGATAAATTTTCCTTTGTTTTCGCGCTTTTGTATACAATTTATCATCGATCTCGTCTATTTCCTTTGCGTTTCAGTCTAGTTTCGTTTTCAGTATGGTTTCTAGTTCGATTTAGGTATTCCTCTATACCTGATATGGAAATTAACACCAGGTTTGTTCAGCAATAATATGTACAATAATACAGTATATATGTATAATATAATATGTATAATAAAACAGTATGTATTATACAATATGTATACACATTTATTATTTTATATTATTATACATATTGTATAATATATATTATGTATAATTATGTATAATTGTATAATTAATATATATTATTATTATATATTATTATACATACACTAATACAATATGTATATAATACAGTGGTTAATTTAATAATTAAAATGTAACGACATGTATATCGTCAGTAGGTTGCTCTTCGTTGATGACGATTAGTGACAAAGGTTGAGGTTTGAGGAAATTGCGTAAATTTTCGATTATTTAGTTGACTGTATGTTTCTTTTTCTTGTATACCATAATATACCATAAACACCATAAACAACGCCTTGAAGTTGAGGAAGCCTGTATATTGTTCAAGAATAGATTGCTTCTGAGTATGTACTGTGAGAGTTGTCCTTCCTTTTCGTCCTATAAGGTCTAGAATTTATAAGTATCCTAGGTAGGACTACGTATTTTCATATTAGTTGATACGAACGAAGAAATTTCGGATTTTAAGGTGCAAGAGTAGGTGTTACAAAGAGTTTTCAGGAAAACGAGCTGAATTATTGCCCTATACGCGACCCATACGTCATCTCTATACTTGGCATATATGGCAGCCAAGCGTCGATAAACCATAGTGTTCTATCTGAGGTACAGATACAGCGACATTATTATTCGTATTTCCCAGTGCAATAATAACACCACCGAAACGATATTTCAAAGTTTAACTGGATCAAAGTAAACACGTATAAATCCGCATATAATTAAGCTTCTGCCTAGAATAATAACAAATTTTTGCACGGTCTAGGTAGCCATTCTACGAAAACTATATTTGGTACCATTCTTCACGCTAAACCTGTCATTCTAATAACAATCAAATAATATATAATTACTTATTTTTTGGCGATTAAAGCGAATAAAATTAATTTTAACTCGCAGAATCTACGTGAAATTTAAGAAAATCTTCAAATCGGATAGCAATAAATGGGTCAAAATTTATCGCCAGATCGTTGCGATCCTTTACGTTGGAATCGGAAGAAAGGAACGAAAAGGGAGGAATACGAGAGAGGAAAGACGAAGTGGACAGAGGTTTGGGTTAAGAACCCTCGTTTGGAAGCGATCGCCACGCGAGATCGAAGCTTAACGATCTCGAACGAATATCTGTTACGTCCACGTTCGGTAAACAGCGAATCGGATAGGAACGTTTCGTTAGACAAGACAAATATGGCAAACACGAGGGGCCATTACCGTTTATCGGCACCGTCGTGGGAAACACACCGTTTCCTCCTGATCATCATTCCGCTTTCTGCGTCCGTAAACTCTTTCTAATCGAACCATACGCCTCTCGAGGAAATGCTCGATCTCTCGAATTCCTCCACCGATTCTTTCCACCCTTTACTTCGGTTACGTGACGGCCAATTAGGGCTTCGATCGCACGTCGTCATGATTCTTCTCCTATTTATCGACCTATTTATTCGTCTCGTCCGTTTCCCAATGCGAATGATAATTTTACAATCCATGGAATTTAATTTATCGATTTTTTCCTCGTATTTTAACCCCTTGCACTCGAGAGGTAAGCTTCAGTCACCATTTCGTAAAATTTCGAAGATCGATATTAACCCTTTGCACTCGAGAGGCGACTCTCAGTCACCGTTTGCTTCAATGCTATAACTCAAATAACGAATGATGATAATTGTATTAACAACTACGCGCGAAATATCGAAATAAAATAATTCTATTCGTTCATTTCTCACACAAATGCACGATTTTCTTTTTTCATTTTGGCATAAAGAGTATCAGCGAGCTTATGAAAATCTAAGAAAAGCTTGGAATTGCTGTTTACGACGAAAAATTCTCCGAGTCCAAAGGATCAGGAAAGGTATCGAATAATGGTAAGATGATTAAAATCAACAGTACCAATTCCACGTTTAACGTGGTAGGAAATGCAATTGGTTGTTCAAATTGTTATCCCCTGTGCACTGGAAAATTTCCTCGTTATAAAGATATAACAATTCGAAGCTTTTCTTATATTTTTCTTATCTCAGTGATACCACTTATGTTAAAATAAAAAGGGAAAATCACGTGTATTTCATTTCGATATTTCACGTGGAGTTATTTCTAATCTAGTGTTAACGTGCACAGATTATAGTAATTTCAGCGGTACGATGAATACGAGTGAATATATCGATTACAGTTCTTTCGTAATACGAGTTGATACCAATTTTATTCTTAAAACAGGTGTATGTGTTCGGTGATTGTATAAAGGAAAATTCTGGGACTAGTCATTTTCACTGGGTTGGTAGTTCTAGTGTTAATGGGTTAACCCTTTGCACTCGACGACATTTTTGTTCTACTCGACGACATTTTCGTTCCAGAAAAATAGTAATTCGAAGACTTCCTGTCATAGAGTCGACGATATTTTTAAAATGGTAAATGAGAAATCATATGCAAATTAAGACATAGAATTATTTTTCTTCGACATTCCACGCATCGTTAGGTAATTTTAAATTTGATATATTAATTAACGTCGATCTTTAGAATCTGATTAAATGATGACTGAGAGTCACCTCTCCAGTGCAGAGAGTTAATAGTCAGTGATGTTTTCGTTATCATGAAATTAGGTTATGGTTGAATAGCTCCAGTGGAATTTATTTTCTATTTATCTGCTTTTCCTTGCTTTCTTACGGGATACAAATTTTCTTATTCGAGGAATAAGCCGTGCTTGTTATTATTGGAATATTTTACGTACCCTTAACAGAGTTCCTTATTCTCGTTTCATTTCGTTATTGCTATTGCAATTATTCTCGCGTCGTTGTAAATTAGATTACCGAATGAAAGAGCGAAATAATGGAATGCGAAGATAAAGAGTACGATAAACCTGATATCGTATTCGCTGTATTGTATGCAAATTCGGGCGTAGATTGAACGCGAAAAGATTACGCTCAATAACTACGGATTAATTCTCGCTAATTAAATAATTATTCACATTTATTTCTACCACGTGTTAACCTTGGTATATGTAATTCGTTATCGCGAGCACCTTTATTCTACATTATCCATAACGACGTTAGAGGATTCCATTGAAACGAGCAGCTGTTGGAAATTATCGGAATAAATCGTTTCTCGAAAAATAAAATCATTTTCCGTTCATTTTCGAATCGCGCTTCTCGTGTCCCAATCATCGGGCGAAAATTTTCGCGAAACTCGCCGTTCGTTTAATTAAAACGGCTATTAAATTTAATCGTCGGACAATCTCTTCTGCCCGATTATAGGGAAATGGAAATTTCCAAGTCCGAGCAAGGTAAATTTCCCGGATAAGCTGCACGAGAAGAGTAGCACTTACGCTCTCCGCGTAATTCCTTTGCGCGACAATAATTTCGCAATTTCGCGCGATTTCGCTCGTCCCACGTGGCAACTTCATTTACCACGGAACCGTTCCGATATTCCCGCGGACAATTCGAATCGAATTCGCGACCGGGAACGAATTTTCGCCGGTCAGAGAATGGAAAAAGCTCGAGTACGTAATTACGTTTGTGTTTCTATGCAGCTTTTCAATGGCACAGGCAAAGGACAAGGGCTCGAATCGAGTTCCATTGCGGCAAAAGACTTGATTTATATTTGTTGCTGTTTCACACTGCCCCAATAACACCACGGTTGCATCTCGCTCGCATTTGAATTTTATTCCTGTGAAAACTCTGGTATACGGTTTCTGCACGGTCCTCCTTCGTTTCGAGTTCTCTGTAGCAAATCGCGAATTTTTCTTCAAATTATTCCCCCTGTTTGAATATTTAGTAAAGAAAATCAAGATTGCACGCAGGTATCGAAGTCTAGAAATAAAAATGGCGTCGGAACTTTGACACTTCCGGGATAAAGGAATATCTCGTTCTAAAATAAATCTGAACCCTCTATGGGCCCCTGTAACTTTCAAATTACATGCTAATGTATGGGTATTTTATTAAATACTGCATTCATTGTTATCGTCTCGATCACTCCAGTTCGCGATTTTTCTTTGGATATATTTATTATTATTTTTACAATACCTCCCATTTGGTGGTTCCATTTTTAAAAATTATAATTCTTTTTCATTTACCGGTTATTCGATCGTGATAGGTTAGGTCCTCTATGGCTCCCTATGATCTTTCTCCAATAAGATAACGTGGAAAATTATCTTGTCTATCTATTGCACATTACCTTGGCACAATAGTACAAACGTTGTTAATTCAAGCTTTCAATATGAATTCGTTACAATAAAATTGTCAAAACTGCTGAATTTATTGCTTGATATTTGTTGACTTTATGTTACATACAATTCTTATAGTTAAGAAAAATATATATTCAGCCCATAGAGGATTAACGTAAATGAATTCGGGAAAAATAATAATTCCCCGAAAAAATTGAAATTTGATTAAAAGAAGGATGTTTCCATGCCTCTCGTGACAATTTCTGGATTTTCCCATTTTTGTTTCAGCCAATAGGATGCTATAGTCTTCTTACATATGCTTTTGCAACTCTTTCTTCGAACACTCGATGAAATTACCGTAACACGCAGTAAATATTTCGATAATCGACCTACTTTACTGTAACGCGATAATAAACCGATACTCGAGTCTATGTATATAAAGATACACGCAAGAAGAGGTAAAAAAGAGACGATAAGGTAAACGAGATAAGCACTTGAATCACGAGAAATGTTACACTCGTTTCGGACGAAAAGAAAGTTCTGGACGTATGTTTCCTAAATTTACTATCCCCCCATCCTAAAAGAGATTTACGTACTACGATATTTGTAGTACAACCCGATACATTGATATTTTAAAAATGTACATATATTTACGAGCCGAGGAGAATAATATTTACTAATGATGGTTTGAATAAACTTTGCATTTTTACATTTCAATCTGGAATTCGTTATGTAAATGAAAGGAACGGGTTGTAAAAAGGAGCAGATAAATAAAGCCTAATTAAAATTTTTAATACAGCGCGTGCTTCACTCACCGGAAATGCGGACGAACACGGCATTCTGCTCTCCACTGTCCACCGTTATCTCCGCGCTTCTTCTCTGCAACGATAAGAGGATATCATTCGATTAAACTCTATTTATTGTGTAACGTTCTATTTTTCTAACTGCACCGACACGAGTGGGAAAAACGTGTAGGCTGAGTGGCGATATTCGTACACTAAAAATAGCCTTCGCGATAGTCGGGATTAAAAATATTATAATATCAACGTCTTGCGTAAATACCACACGTTTTTATTTATTATTTAAATAGATAGCGTGTCGAGTGAAACGTATATAAATTAAATCCGTCTTCTCCTCTTCCTCGTGTAATAAAATATCAGCGAAACATCGAAGCCATTTCCAAAAATACAAAAATTCCAGGCACAGGAGTATTCGAGAAATGAATTCAAACGTATCGAGTAGGGAAAATTCTTTATTCGCGGTATAATATATAGTACAACTGTAGAACTATGTCTAGCAGTGATATCTTATATTCTTAGCTTCAATTAACCCTTCGCATTCGACGATTTTTTGGTCAAAGAAGGATAGGAGTTCGAAGATTTTCTGTCACAAAGCTGACGATATTTTTCCGAGCAGTGAATAAAAAATCGTGTGATAATTAACACGTAGAATTATTTGGTTTCGTTACATTATCTGAAATTTCACATATTTGCGAATATCGAGCTTCGAAATTTCACCAAATGGCGACTGAAGGGCGCCTCTCGAGCGCAAAGGGTTAATAAAATACAAAAATTCCAGGCATCCGATTATTCGAGAAATAAATTCAAACGTATCGAGTAGGAAAAATTCTTCATTCGCGGTATAGCCCTTTGACTACTGTGAACAACTAAAGACACTTATAAATCTTGTTCTTGTGATGCTGTGGACGCCTAAAAGCGTTCAAAAGTCTTGTCTACTGCTAAATTTTAAGTATGTGCAGTAACTATTTAATGCAGAATACAGAGAAGTAAACAATATTGTTTTAATATAGTGGAATATAGTGTTTCGATTATTATTTGAATATCCAATAATTTCTCAAAAATGCTCACCTAACGAAAAATTTCACCGATCTCAGTGTACATCGCAAATGGATTCCTACTATATGGTATGGCTGGTGAGTTTTAAAGTCAAAGGAATAATATATAGTACAACTGTACTATATATGTCTATGTCTAGCAGTGATATCATATTTTCTTAACTTCGATTAATAAAATACAAAAATTCCAGACACCAGAATATTCGAGAAATAAATTTAAACGTATCGAGTAGGAAAAATTCTTTATTCGCAGTATAATATATAGTACAACTGCAGAACTATGTCTAGCAGTGATATATTCTTAACTTTAACCCTTTGCACTCGAGAGGCGAGCTTCAGTCACCATTTCATAAAATTTGGAAGATCGATATTAATTAATATGTCGAATTTAATATAATATTGTGCGAGGTATCGAAATCAAATAATTCTACAATTCTATATTTACTGCTCAAAAAGGTATCGTCAGTATTTTAGTAGAGAATCTTTGAATTTATAGTCGTGGAGTGCAAGGGGTTAATTAATAAGCTCCACAAGATTATCTTATTTTCTTCGTATTTGTCAGAAAAGTATGTTCAACGTAGTTTCTTCGTAGTACTAATATATCAGCAGTCCGGTGGAACTCGTTTCAAAATCAATAGCAACGAGGATCCCTTCCCCATCAGATTCTCGACCCAGGTAGCTCGAAAAGCCAGAAATCTTTCATTTCACTGCGATCTCGCGAAACCAGTCGCTGCAAGTTCGCTATCTCATTTCCAAGGAACAAAAAGAACTTCTTTCGAACATCTACGGACAGTCTCCCCAAACGACGTCTACTTCCGTAACTTCGACAACCCCTAAACCCCATCCGCGAAACCAGACTCCTGCAACTTCCCTCGCGCGAGAATCAATTCTCTCTGCCCGTCTCATCCAACTTCCTCTCGTCCATCGTGAAGAACAGACACCCAGGAAATTCGTCCGGGACACGACGCAGAGACCAGCACACCGAGAGCCCCTGTGTTCGGGCACGAGAGTTCCTGACCTACGAAGGGAAACAGGGAAAGGGAGTGAGAGGAGTGAAAAGAAGAGAAAAGGAAAAAGAGGGTGAAAGAAAGGCGAAGAGGAGAAGAGTTACGCTATGTGACCCGGCAAACCGATAGATACAGAGAGCTGGCAGCGTTCGACAACTGGAACTAGCTGGCAGACTTCTCGCTGGCGGATCAGGCCGATTGCCAATTGCAAAATGGGGCGACCTGGATTTCGGCTCGAGGCACACAGGTACCGTTCCGATGCAGGGACGATTACCGACTCCGTGATAGGCCTGCGAAACACAGGAATCCTCGAAGGAGCGACAGGAAGTGTACTCATTACGCCGGCCACGTACCAGAACTTGGCAGAATTCGTGAATTCGTGGACCCTCTCGGCTAGTTGGATCTCGAAATCTTTCCAGCACGCTCGATGGCGCTCGTTACATAGTCGCGGCACGTTGAATACGTTTTTAGAAGGGAGACGTGATCCATGCTTGGGAAAAATTGCAAGCGCCGGGACGAAATATCTTCTTATCCGAGAAATTTGAATATTTCCGTAGACACACGGTTTTCACAGAGTTTTGATCGAATGTCCCACTGAAGAACGATGGTTCTCTCCTTCTCTTGTCTTCGAAATCCTATCCTACACTATTAAATACTCGAATATTGTGAGATTCGTCTCTTGGTCTTCTGACACTTTTTGCCAAGAAATTAGTAAAAAATTAATTAATTGAAACTAATTCGTCAAATTAGGTCGACGTAATGAACTCCAGAGTCTAATAGAACATCTCGATTATGTCAAATTTTATCGACACTCTTTGATCACCTGGCAAAGTCGTTAATTTGGAAGAGCCTCCGGGAACGATGTCAGATTCGAAGAAACCTGTCCAAACTACTTCGATCTCACGGCATCGGGCTAACAAGATCCTCCTTACCCCTAGAATCTCGATAACGCGAACCGAAACTCCAGCAAATGACATCAAACTTGAGAAATTCTATTCAGAATTCTCTACGATCATGTCCAAGTGGTGAGACTGAATTGACATACTTCCTGGTTCACGCTGCTCGATCCATCGTGTAGCGTAAGAAACACGAGGGGGCGCGGAAGAGATAGTCTTATATCGGGGCACAAACGGGACGTCGGTTAGGCGTTATTAGGTGAGATAAGTTCGCCGTGTATCGCGGTAACGACTTTTCGAAATGCTTTTTAGCTTCGACGTTGATTACGAGAAACTAATTTCAGCTTATGATCAAAGGGTCGCCGCGTCGTCTTTGAGCGCCACAGCCCCTAAAAGCGGAATCTTTTCCAAGGATCTGGTTCAGTGCTCAGGGGAACGCTGTCAGGGAGCGCGGAACTCGAAAATTCATCATCGGTTTTTCGACTTCTTTCTCGCGATCCCTTGACAAATGCCCGCCCTCTATTCTCCTCGGTCGCGTCACTCGCTTGCCCTCCATTTTTCTTTCCATTCGTCCCTAGAACGCGATCACAATCTGTGCAAACCCTCCACTCTCTTCGAAGACGCTTTCCCACCTGCACTTTCAGCAAATCGATACAGATATTGGAATTTTATTGCAAGATTTTGTAGATACATCGATCTGTATACTTGGATCTCGAGGTCAATTGTAAAATTGTCAAATTTGTTCATATACAATTTTAAAGAGAGGATTGGAGAATGTTAATTACAATTTTGGCAATTTCTTTCATTGGAATAATTTGGAAAATTATAACCTACTCTTTTAATTCGGAAAATTAGCCTTTGAATATTAGTGGAAATACACGAGAACAAAGAAAGGATAAATATTATAAAATCCTATATTAACCCTAAATTTACTTACCAAAGATATTAAGCCTTTGCATCCGAGAGGCGACCCTCAGTCGCCATTTAAATAGCAAATGGTATCTAAATTTTACGCACGACGGATATAATCGTCATGACACAAAACACTGTCATTTCTCCATGACGGATATAGTCGTCAAATACAGTTGACTGGTTAATAAAATTTCAAAGATCGATATTAATGGATATATCAAGTTTAAAATAATGCAATAGTGCGCGAGATATTAGAATAAAATAATTCCACGTGTTAATTACTGCTTTTTTATTCTTATTTACTGCTCAAAAAGATACCTCGTCAGCTTTATAACAGGAAATCTTTGAATTTCAACTCTTCTCTAGTCAAAAGATCGTCGAATGCAAAGGCTTATCACTTCGATGATCCATTAATTAAAATACGAGTCTAAAAATCAAATTAAATTAAAATTTGATTAAAATTAAATATCGTTAAATATATACATTATGTACACACGAATCGTTACTTCGAGAAATGATCAGGAAGCACAGGCATCATTCTCAGCATCACGATTCGCGATCGGACAAACTCGCTGGATAGATTAAGGCAAACGACTGTCCGTTAGTAGAAACATCAGCAAACCCAGGATCAGACAGGAACGCGTAGCAATTGTTGAGCAACGCGATCTTAATCTTCCTACAGGATCGTCAGCTCGAGGGTTTCACACGATGCTGCCACGGAGTCGATATTCTAAATAGCTGTTGCTCAAACAAGTCATGCCCGCTCGGCTGATCGTTCCTTTATTCCTAATTCTACCAGTTGGCGGATATTCCTTAAGTCTTGTTCCCACGTGCGCACTCAACGAACAGAATTTTCTAGCCGTCTGGTCTGCGTTATGCAACCTCTGTACAACCGCAATACGCCGCTAATATCGCGGACTTATAAATGGAAAGCAGCTTATTCGGATAGTTGTGCAATGCGTGCTGAATGATCGCAATCGTGGACCTTCGCACGACGAAATCGAAAGGACGATCGAGGAATGTTTGATTAAATATTTGCTGAACGTCTCTTCAGCCGAGACTTCCGCCATTCAAGCCTTCCATTGTCTGGCTATTCGTGGCAGCAATTAATCCTACGTTCTAGGACATTTTATTGGCTCATTTGCACCAGGTATAGGCACGTTTCTTGTATACCTAATTCCACGGACAGTTGTCAAATTGACGGACCTCGTGAACCTAGTGTCAACACTAGAAAACATGGGATCAACACCATAGGGGTCTAAATAATTCGCTTGGGACATTTTATATTCGCCATAATTAACAGATCATGTGAACCTAGTGTCAACACTAGAAAACATGGGGTCAACACCATAGGGGTCTAAATAATTCGCTTGGGACATTTTATATTCGCCATAATTAACAGATCATGTGAACCTAGTGTCAACACTAGAAAACATGGGGGTCTAAATAATTCGTTTCGAACATTTTATTTTCGCCATAATTGACGGATCCCGTGAACCTAGTGTCAACACTAGAAAACATGGGGGTCAACACCATGGGGGTCTAAATAATCCGCTTGGGACATTTTATTTTCACCATAATTGGCAGATCACGTGATACTAGTGCCAACACAAGAAAACATAGGGGTCTAAATATTTCGCTTCGAACATTTTATATTCGCCATAATTGACAGATCCTGTGAACCTAGTGTCAATTCTAGAAAACATGGTGGTCTAAATAATTCGTTTCAAACATTTTATATTCGCCATAATTGACAGATCATGTGAACCTAATGTCAATTCTAGAAAACATGGGGGTCAACACCATGGGGGTCTAAATAACTCGTTTGGGACATTTTATTTTTACCATTGCTGAAAATATACAGCTGAATTTGGTAAAAATTATACTGATTTTTGTTCCAATAAGGTCATAATTATATATGCTCTTTTATTTTCGTTATATCGTGTTAATTTAATAGCAATCTCGTGCATTGAATTTTCAATTTGATATTGACATTTTGTTGATTTAATTTGATTATTTTTATATATTGATTTATATTGATTAATTTATTTATAAAAATGTTTATTTTTTTAAATTTTATTGGTATAGATTAGAGGATGATAGTTCTAATGTTCACGAAATTAGCAATTACGTGCATTATACTTAGGTATAGATTAGAGATTGATAGTTTTAACGTCAATGAAATTAGCGAAGGATCAGTATACAAAAATTTGATTTGAATTTTGATGTGATTTATGAGATGTATGAAATTTATTTTCCGCACGCTTTGTACGTCGAACGTTGTGTACATTTGTTGTTCCATTTGTTACATTTGTTGCATTTCTTGTGTATATTTGTTTTTACATTTGTTTTCTACATCGTACATCACGTACCATGCGATGACAGATAAAGGGTTAACGGAGATGAATAGATTCAAAAATTGAATGAAAAAGTACGAGAACGAGGTAATTTATCATTTAATTCTTCGCATTAGCAGTTACTTCCGTACTCGTATATTATTTCATTATTCGGTATAATTAATCAGTATAATTGAGTATATAAAAGTTTGGAAATAATACAAAAGAAAAATGCGCTAAAAGTTAGGGGTCTTTTTTAAAAATTAGACGTCCTCTCGATCATGACATCGATTTCAATATCGAATTAGGAAAATTAAGAAATCAGGAAATTTTGAAAAACATTACGCAATGCCTGATCCATAAATTATGTACAAGTATTGGAAGGGGAATGCGATATTAATTTGTCATAGTCGTAATTTAAATGTCTATGAAAGCTGTTTCTCAGCATACGACCATAAGGAGTGAAAATCCAATCAGCAGCGAATGTGTTAACACTTTAACAGTTTCGTGCCGCGTTTAACATTTTAGGTGCACGTTGAACTTTCCATTTAAACCATCGACATTTCTGACACGTGTCTTCATCGGTGCACGTAGTTAGAACGGAAAACTGTGCGAAAGCGTGGCACAGAAAGTCTATTAACCCTTTGTAGTCGGACTCTGTTTCGTAGAACTGTGTTTCGAGAGAAAGAATTTCGATTGGCTGAAATTATTCTGTCTAAATAGATCGATGAACGATAATTAAACGTTCAAGACACCTCGGTAGCCCGACTAAATAATTTTCCTCGGTATACTAACTGTAAATAATAAAATGAATCGTGAACACCAAATAACGGGATTATTTAAGAGTAATTTCGATCCACGGTAAATTGCCAATCGATTAAATGCTTTATCGATTACAGTAGCTGAAGTAGAAATTCGATTATCGATATTTAACGAAACCCAAATTTCTCCTTCACCTCTTTCGTTTATAACAATCTGAAAAATTAATGGAAATCCAGAAAATATTAAAATTTATATTTCTGGGTGAACAGATACTCGAAATAAATATAGATACGATACTGTGTCATCGTTTTTTGAAATAAGACACCGTAATAATTATTATGAAAAATCGTGTTAAACAGGATTAATAGCTTTCTTGCATTCTTTTGGTATTTGCTCGAAAGCATCGATTCGAGACTATTACGAGGAGTGTAATTAAAGTTTAGGTAAGATTATAAGCTGTACAAAGTGTCAGCTAATTGTTAAGTAGGCTAGAAGGTATAGAAAAATGGCACTTTTCGTGCTCGAAAGGGTAACTGATATACCGTAAGATATCTTTGAGATTCGTTTGGGAGATAATGAAAGACACGTTAATGGAAGTTAATAGGACGAATAGTAATAATAATGCATTTGCATTGATTGAAAATAACCACGTGACGCGCAATTTTACGCCCCAGTTTTTAAAGAAACTGGAGCGCTTGGGTATTACTTTAAAAGGACGTCAATTAAAATAATTGGAAAATCTTAATATTTTTCTATAAATTTTCGAACGAGAAGGGCTATCGTGGAAATATTTTTCACCACTGAACGTCGAAAATTAACGCTCAGAATACACAAAAATTCGGGCAATTTTTAAAAATAGTTAATCAGGAAAGAAAATAAAATAAAATTATTTTAATTTAAAATTAAAAGCGTCGTATTATAATATAAAAATATTCGTAATTTGTTAATAAATTAAAAATTGTGAGTTTCCATACTTCTATAAATTTTCGAACGAGAAAGGCTATCGTGGAAATATTTTTCACCACTGAACGTCGAAAATTAACATTCAGAATACACAAAAATTCGGGCAATTTTTTAAAATAGTTAATCAGGAAAAAAAATAAAATAAAATTATTTTAATTTAAAATTAAAAGCGTCGTATTATAATATAAAAATATTCGTAATTTGTTAATAAATTAAAAATTGTGAGTTTCCATACTAATTTCATGATCGTTCTAATGATATTCTCTTCCATGGAGATAGTCCACGATTATGTTCTTCGCTATCGTACGAATGGATGTAATACTTTGCCGATTTGTATAATTTGCCCTCATTGAATCCAAAATTGGTGAAAAATATGTTAACCGAGATATTCCATTGATCTCTATTATTATGGAGATTTTCATGGTAGGGTATTTATTGGTCGTTGAAACTCACAATTACGGGCCACTTTATTATGTAAAACACGAAAGCACTATGTCGCAATGCCGGATGTGGTTATTAGAAAGATTGCATATTGAAACGAGATTCCATAAGAGTCACTTAATGTTGGTATTTCTTAATAACGGGATTTGTGACAGTAAGAATGGTGAAAGGCGAAAAGGATGTTGAAAACTCAATTCCATTTACATTGTTACTATCTCTGCATGCAATTCCGTACATTAAGTACCTATTTACCATTATGCTTTCTCGTTCTATTTCAGAAATACCGATAGTCCATCGACAATTATATCGATCTCGTAACGTATCGCGTAGAAATCATAGCGATTATTATAAATCGAATTTCTGGCGCAAAAGGAAATATGTAATTAAAAGAAAAATTAATAACTATTATTATCCAAGAAATTATGGATACTTCTATACACTAGTATACCTTATTTAACAGAGTCTACTAAAGATAAACATTAGCGAATTTTAATTAGACAAAAGCCCACGTTTTCAATATTAATACTTAATATCACGCGGTAAGGTATATATCTAATTTCTTAAAAATTGCATATTCAAAAACAAAACTCAATAAATTCGTCATAAATCAATGTTTCATTCAACTCCAAATCTAAATAACGTAATAAAATTATGATAACAAAATTGTGATTTAAATTACGACAATAAAATTATGATAATAAAATAATCCGTGTAATTAAAATTATCATAATAAAATCACACGTAAAAGATTTATATATTACATACTCTTCGACAAAAGTTAAGAAAAAAAGTAACTATGTACGAACTTTACTGTATTATTTTTTAATATTTATGGGTAAATATGCATATATAATATACGCTTCCATTATGTAATATATATACAAGCACTTAAAACAGACTACCCGTATAACTATTAATAATTATTATTAATAATTATTATTAATAATAATATTGTAATATTAGGGAAAAAAGTGTCAGACAAAAGTAGTTTGATTTCGAAGGTCACACAGTGCAGTATCAATAATTCTTTAGTTAGTAGAAGCAGAGAGAAGATACGAAGGTGAAACTCGTTTTTTAAACTAGGATGATATCGCTTTTTATTTATATTCCGATAGAGCCCCTCAAGAGGATATGTCATATGATATATATAAATATAATTTTTCAATATTCGTCGGTAAATATACACATATATTATATCACATATGCTCCAATTAATATAGTAACATACGCATAGACGTAAACGCACATACGAAATAAATATGATACGAAACGAAATTAATTTTCGAAGCTTCCCAGGAAACCTGCTTCCCAACACGCGAGACCAATCCAAATTGAACCAGACCTCGAACATCGAGGTAAATACAAGACGACGCGACAACCGAACGCGATCTTTGGTTTATTTCTTCGTTCTAAAGCGACACGGTACATGTATTTCCCCTCGAGTGGTTGCGAAATCGCGGTACACCGGTTTAATTCGATCCCGATGCCGTATATCAAACTGTCGCGAATAGAATAATAAATTCGAAGCCCGGTCATATCTGTTCGTGACCGTCCATGAGAATTTGGTCCGCGGCCAATCGTCGAAGGATCGTTCCAGCTATTACTAAACGCCGATCGACGTCCAACATGGCGATCGTTTGACCGAGAAACAGCGCCACCGTCGCGATCCGAAGGACGCGCAGGCGCATAATTAATGCTACGCACCACGTGTGCCAATGGGATTATGTAAACCTCGTTTTCTATCCGTAATCTCTCCTCGTTTCTTTTTCCTTCTTTCTTCTTCGACTTCGTTCCATTCGATCGGAAGTCTCGATTATATCGTCTTGATTTATGTCGTCTCTGATTTATTTATTTCTTCCGAGGTACGGAACAGTTGCGCGTGGTTAGGCGATTTCGAAGATGGCTTTCCCCCTGTCCGTGTTTTTACACACGTACGTGTGTACCTCTGCTGGTCCATCGAGATTACGCGCGTTGGAGATTATGGTATTTTCGAGACACCTTATTTTATTATGTAGCGGAAGGATAAGGTAATAGGGCTAGTCGTTCAGAAGACTTTCTTCGTCAACGGTTTTTATTATTCTGATGATCCTTCGGCTCGAAGTTTGACACCCCTCGACCGATCGTCTCGCCATCGACGAATTCATGTGTTTTAGGCGTAAACAGTCGGAGACGCTGTCTGTTTACGCCTAGTCTAGGATCGCTTACAATTAATTATTCGATCGTATTGTAAAATTAGAATTTCGTTCCTTTTGTCGATTTAAAAAATTTCGATCGAAATACCATATTTTTGTGACAGTAGCGTATAGAGCTACGAGTATTATTGAATATTGCACGGTAATTATGCGATATTTTAACCCCTTGGCTACTGTGGGCGCATATACGCGCTCAGAAATTTTGCTTTTGTGAAATGGAAGGCGCATATAAGCACTCAACACAGTTTGCTTTTGTGACATGGAGGGCGCATATAAGCGCTCAACACAGTTTGCTTTTCTGACACGGAGGGCGCATCTGTACCAAAAATTTTGCCGTCCTCGTCATACATTGTAAATGAATTACTACCCATATGGTACGACTGGTGCGTTTCAAAGTCTGCCGTAGTCAAAGGGTTAAACACCCAATTACCTCGTAGGTTTACCATAAAGGAAGAAGCGACCTAAGTAAAGAGAACTAAGCGAAACGATAGCACTTGTTTTAATTTTTGTGGCAGGTCACTATAGTCACCCGTCGCGTGTACATGGCGAAAGGGTTACTTTGCACTCGTTACAGAAAAATAGTAATTCGAAGACTTTCTGCCATAAAGTGTCCGATATTTTTAACTACTTGCGGTAGCAAGAAATTCACAGACGCGTGTGCCAGAACGGTCCAGTGTTTCTGTAACAATTGCCTAACGACGTGTGTACCACGTCGTTGGCGATTCTGTGACGAAAGCATTACGACGTGCGTGACACGTCTTTCCAGCGCAAGTGGTTAGGTAAATATAAAATCGTATGCCTACGTATTAAGACGTAGAATTATTTTACTTCGACATTCCACGCATCGTTGGGTAATTCTAAATTCGATATATTAATTAACATCGATCTTTAGAATCTGATTAAATGGCGACTGATTAAATCGCCTCTCGAGTGCAAAGGCAATTAACACGTGAGTTTGCTGTTTAACAATTGTATATTTATTGCAAATTATAATATACACACGTCACATACAGATTACAACGATTAGGTATGTGTGTTAAATTTAAATTTCTCTTGATACTATTATTATTTCGTCACCGTTCACTTTCACGCTTTTCATTTCAGCAAACTAATTCTCCTCACACATATTGGTTCTAACCTATAACAATTGGACAATGCCACGCATTCTACATCTTCCATTCGCACTTCCAAAAACATACATATTTACATTCGTACTGTCACTCGACCTCGCACACTCGCATTCACACTAATAAAACCAAATCCACATAATATTCTCGGCATAATAATCTATTTCCGCAAAGATCCTCAGCTATTTAATACATCGTTGCATTCGTATCTGGAACATCGATTATAGCCACATTCGCCATGTAAACTTGTAAAAAGAAGCTGCATCTAATTCCTCTCGATACCTTATTAATTGCACGCCTGAAGGCGTTCCTAATTAAGGAATGCTCCAGTTAACGGTTAAAATATAATCTCGGAGTCTCGTTCTTCTTATTCTGTCAATTATTCTGTCACATCGTCGATCAAACTAACGGACAATTAAAATAACTCGGCACCGTTAGCCTCGAAATACCGCGATCGCTCGGCAACCGCTTATTAATTATCGAATAATTAAGTCCCGCTTTTCGCGAAAAGAAAATTCGTTTTTAAGTAGCTACTTTGGATCGTTTCGTTGATAAATCCACCTGTCGATGGGACATCGTTAAATCCGCGGCGATTCGCAATGGCGGCGCGGCTCGTGTCAAAGGCCGGTTTCGATAAATCATCGGCGCAATAATCCAAGGACGATACGTGCATACGGCGAGATAAACACGGAATTGGTCAGACACACGATCGAGGCGCAATTGTTAAACAAAAATGAGCTCCTATTCAGTCGGCTAGCGGCGATAGCAAATTAATAGTCTGTATGTTTAATAGCATTATTACGAAACTACGTGTCGCAACGATGTTACGCGCTTTCGATCCGAGTCAATGTTGGACGACAATGATTAATCGGTATTGATCGACGTTAGCGATTTAGAATGAACCGAGTTGGGATTTCGATCGCGTTTGGGATGGTTGCTCAAACGCGAGATTATCTCTTCCCAGTCCAATCCAATGGGACTAAGCAGATTACGATTATTCGTAAACGGAATTCATAAATATTTATAAATAATTATCACCGTCTCTTGTTTGATCGGTAAATTTTGGTTTCTTTATTTTCTTCGAGACCGAATTCTTTTCGATATTTCACGAAGAGATACGCATTCGAATTTAGATGTTTTAAAATTGCGAAAATTTAATAAGTCGATCAATCGAATGGGATTAATTATTTATTAAAGCAGATTACGATTATTCGTAAACGGAATTCATAAATATTTATAAATAATTATTACCGGCTCTTGTTTGATCGGTAAATTTTGGTTCCTTTATTTTCTTCGATACCGAATTCTTTTCGATATTTCACGAAGAGATACGCATTCGAATTTAGATGTTTTAAAATTGCGAAAATTTAATAAGTCGATCAATCGAATGGGATTAATTATTTATTAAAGCAGATTACGATTATTCGTAGACGGAATTCATAAATATTTATAAATAATTATTACCGGTTGTTGTTTGATCGGTAAATGTTGGTTTCTTTATTTTCTTCGATACCGAATTCTTTTCGATATTTCACAAAGAGATATGCATTCGAATTTTGAATTTTTGGTGAATTTAGACGTTTTAATATTGCGAAAATTTAATAAGTCGATTAATATTATCGCTGGAATTTAATTCGTTAAAGCACGAAGCTCTACTCCTGATTATATCCGTGATTACTAAGGCAGACCCGACTAAATCGTTTCAACCCTTAAACGTTAACGTGCTCCTCGGCTCCATGGCAACCATAATGCCTGGAATATTCAATTTAACTTCGATGCGCACTAGCAAATACATTTTCTCAAAATCATAATCCACTTTCGATCCACGAATCCTTACAGCTCGCCTAACTTTCTGTATCACCTTTGTGCATGCGTGACCCCTTTCGTTCCACCATTCTAAATCTTCGCTCTGCCATCGGCTCACTACCAAAACGTCCAACTATCATAGCCTGTAATCCGCTTTAGTTATTTATTACAGATACTTACTCGAGTACCATTAGCTCGCGTTTAATCCAATTCCTTAACTCGATTCCCGGCCAAACTTTACACCGTTCCAGATTTTCAAACGCGATTAGGCTTATGGGCGATAGTACGGACACTTCTAACGTTAATTGTCAACGTGAACTCCCTGGAGCAGGAACAACATGGATCGAGTAAAATTCTTCAACGGAAAATTAAACCCGTTCGTCTCTCGTGCGAAAATTTGTTTAAATTCGATATTGATACCCGATACCTCTAAATTTTTATATCGATGGTAATTAATTTTTATAAAATTTACGGAAAATATTATTTACGTTTTTTAACCCTTTGCACTCGAGAGACGCCCTGCAGTCGCCATTTAATAAAATTTCGAAGCTCGATATTAATTAATATATCAAATTTAAAATAATGTAACATTGTGCGAGGTATCGAAATTAAGTAATTCTACGTGTTAATTATTATACGATTTCTTATTTACTGCTTAGAAAAATATCGTCAGCTTTGTAGTAAAAAATCTTTGAACTAGTATCCTTCTTTGGACAAAAATTTGTCAAACGGTTAACAGATAAAAATATTTAAATAATGAAAACAATTCGCAATAAACTATTTTAAACACAAGAATTGATTGACACTTTCTAGAAAATTCTCTCTCTCACTCTTATTAACCGTTACATAACCATGTTTCCTCTTTGACGATTCTCGCATAGCAGTTTTATTCTGGCAAATTCTTCTAAACATTTTCTCAAACATCATTCATACTAAACTGCACTCGCACATAGTACATTTATATCATCGCAAGTGAGTTTCACTTATTCAACCTCATTCGCATTCGCACATATAACACTCACAGATAGAGTCCTGGAAGATCGTCCTTATTTATAGAGCGAAGAATAAATTAACAGAATATCAACTTAATTAATAATATCTTCTTCACGCCTGGAAAGCTTATAAACACCTCCCAAATTTTTCCCCTTTCCGGTATAAAAATCACACGGAAGCGTGACAAAATTCGTCGCTTTAACACTAGATTTACGAAACCCGTGAATTTGACCGATCGGTTGCTCCAATTATACGACGGTAACAAATTTAGTTAACTCATATTAAGACTGTTAATATAATATATAATTGTTTTTAAATTAAACTAATCGTCAAAAAAGAAAAGACACACGTGCATTCCTTTACCTGTAAATTTGACAGGTGTCCGTAGAAATAGGTATACAGATAGCGTTCGTAAACCTAGTGTTAAACAAATTGCGAACTTTGTTTTCGACGCGAGAGTGGCGCAAGATGGCGCACTTCCGGTCCGCCGGAGGGTGGTAGAAAATTGTCGAACGCGAATTGTACAGGGTATCGAGGAATCAGTGTACGCGTACGCGTAATTATTAATGCTATTCGATAAAATTACTTGCTCGGCCTGTGCCGCGGTCGAGTCAATTCTCATTTAACGTGTAATTATCATTAAAATAATGGGGGCGTCCCGTGGCAAGTTACAAACTGCGGTGGAATAACGGTGACACTTCAACGTTTATGCATGATAAAGCCAGCGTTGAGTAAGACATTAATATTCATATTTTAATTAAGAACAATAATTGCATGTAATTAATTAGTTTAGCCTGGCACCGGCCGACTTTCGTAACGGGGAATTAGTTCGACGCGCGAACGGGTAATTTGAATAAAAGGCGCGACATTTGAACGTAATACGCGTTCCAGATGCGTTTTAATCCTTGGCCAGGGTTTATTCGTAATTTCGAAATTGTCGTAGATTCGCGAATTCGAAATACATTTCCGATAATTTCGTCGTGCAGGAAATCCTGTATCCTGTTCAATCGTCGAATAAAAACGGTAATGGCTGTTGGGAAACGTATTTTCTGACGTTTCTGATTTATTTAAACGGGGTGGATCGTGAAGGGAAGATGGAATCGCGAAGAAGTTTTTTCGAAACTTAACGTCCTCCAGATTTAATCTGTCAATTTAAAAAGGAGAGATTCTAATAAGAGGATTTCGAATGGATTATATATTCATGAAGCAGGATCATGAACGATGCGAAAGGAACTTTAAATAACCGACTTTAATCTTTAAATATACGTTCCACATAAAACATCCGTGTCACTCGGATTGTTATAAAAGTCGGGATTTTTGTCTTTCCAATTCGACGTTCTAAGCACGAGTTGTCACTTCGAAGAAACGAGAAAATTGCACACCTGGCCGTGTGTCTCTCGTATAAATAATTCCACGGTTATTAGTATGCACATTGATAATATCCGCGATGATCAATCCTATAAATATTTATGCTTCCGATATATAAATAATCTCTTTAATAATTGATCCCGCGGCGGATACATTCGTCTTTTCCTTCGATTTTAACTCGTCAAATTCTAAATATAACCGAGTAACAATTTTATCGCTTTTGAAAACTAGCGACACGCGAGAGCTGTCCACTCGGTGTAATATAGGGAATATCTAGGGAATTTCCGAAGATATTTTCATTGACATAACGCTGATCAAACGTTGGAACAAACGACATAAGCTTCTATGACTGACAGTAATGTAATATACAAGATAAGAGTAATACCATATACGCCTTACGACTGCCCATTTTGTCATAATTTAATAGATGCAGCAGATATCTATATCGCATATCAATATCGCAGATATTTATATTTATCTGTTTATTTATCTCGAAAATTTTCTGCCAAAGATACCCATAATCGCGATAATGACAATTTCAACAGATTTTAATAAATTTATAATTAAATTTATTTTAAAGCAAATTACGATTATTCGTATTTATTTCCCTCGTTCTTAACAATTTTCCGTGAACGACAATTCAAAGAAAATATTATTTTAATCAATTTTGAGAACGATAGAAGACGTGTCAAAGATAACCTATAAAATAATTTTAGGTTAGAAATAGAAGCACGGTGACAAAAACGAATAGATCATTGGAGAAAGCCCAAATTTCATTCGCAATTAAATTTTCAATTCATAATTCGAGTGTCCTCGAACGGTAGTAAAGAAGGATTTGGATTAGAACGTAATCCACGATCAACAGGCTTTGAGCATCTCAAAGAGACCGCTCGTACGTAATTCATAGTCACCACGGATAGTAAACGCGTGTTATTCAATAGCATGGCAAAAAAATGTCAGAACATTGATAAATATTCATCCTATTTACTCCTCGCGACATAGCTCGTATAACTTTGTACTCTTAAAATGTACGAAGAGAATTTTTTCTTGACAGCTAGTATGATTTTTCTGCTCGTACTATTAATCAGCTCGTAACCCTTTTCATCGCTCACTCACACTAATATCGGATTATGTTGACAGACAATAACAGGAAGAGCTCCTTGGAACGGGTAAAAATACAAAATTTCGTTTCATTCGTATCCTTGGCTATTATTCATCTCGATAATTGCTCTTTTACTTCAAAACCCTTTCAGATTTCGATTCAGAGTTGCCAAAATAACATCAAAGAGTAAACAGATTGGTACAAAAAATTGATTAATGACGTCGTACGATTCATTCCCCTGAAACCTTTATTTTACTTCGAACCTCGAACCTCTAAAATAGCTCGCGAAGAAATAAATTACAGGAATAATTGTTGAATGCTCGGTTGATAATTATAAAATACGTTAAAAAAGCAAAGATACGATGGAAAGAAAAACGTTTCAAGGGTGTCAAAGAGAAGAAAGAAACGCGCAGGAAAGAAATAAGATAAAAAGCACGGCGCGATGCTTTTTCCTTCTCCTTTCCTCTTTTTCAAGAACACCGCGAAGATATCAAGGATCGATGGATCGCACCTGCGCGAGCCTGTAAATCGCGTGGAACTGCGAAACGGCTAAGATTAACTCCGGCTCGCGGTTACGAAACCGGAAAACGGCTATTAAGATGGTCGAACGATCCGCAGGAACGGCCACCATCGTTGAAAGCAGTTAATCGGACGTGATTTATCATGCTATCAGCCCGAAAAACCATTGCACCCGGCCGGCTTTCGCGGAATATCGATTGTTGTTTTCCGAAGACGCGGCACGATCGCGCCGCCATTTTACGAGCTCTCGGCGAAAATCGACGGCCATTTCCTCTCCGTCGATAAACACGCTGAGAAAGTTCGGCGCAAGGGTTGTCCGTGGCTCGTAAATCATTCGTAAATAAATTTTCCACCGCTGTTTTCGTTCCATGAGTGAGCGTCGACCAAGAGTTTAATAAAATGGCGGCACGAGTCCGGACGGTGTTTACATTTCTCGCTCGTTTCGCTCAGTTTTACGCGTCGAGCTGTTGGAGCACGTCGTGTTTCGGAGTGCTAGAATGTCGCAGTGTCCTTTGATCTGTGTAATGGCCGGCTTTTCAAGGCAGTGCGCCATGTCCGTGGAATTTTACCGATCTTCGTCCGCGGGAAATTGTGGAAAATAGCGAAAAGCGCCGGGAAATCGTTCAACTCGAGAAGCCGCACGTAAAATCCGTAAGTGTATTTCTGTCCGTACTGACTGTACTGAACGCGTTCTCCAAAATTCGTTTTAATATTTTTAAACTTGGCAAGGTGAAACGGTTTGACTGTGCATTTTGTCTCATAGATAGGTCTTTCTCGCATCGAACCGTTCAATTGTTATAATATTGTAATTAACGATTATTATATTTATGGTAATTATTTTTGATCCGATTAGTTTAATCACACTTTAATCACACTCGTGACTAATTTTGAGATAGGCATATCTCGAATGAACACATCATCTCGTACTCCCATATCGGTTTCGCGTATTTTTCGTAACCACGAATATTATCGATTTCGCTAAAGATCATCAAGATGTAACACAGTTTATGACGTGGCTCCAAAGTCTTTGCCATCGAAATCAATGGCTCGAGAACTTAATTAAATCCCTCAAAGGTAGATTGTACGTGATCCAGTGTATTTATTATTAACTCCCTTTGATATCGTTTCGAGCGAACTGCTCGTTGTATAATCGAGCGAATGGAAACAATTTCATTTTGATCGAGAGACTAATCATAAAGTGTAACCGTGATACTAAATAGCGTAATACTAAACCGATCGTATCGCGAAATCGAGAAACGCGAATAGAAGCCACGAATGGAGATAAATTTAAGTGCCGCGACGAATCGAAGATCGTTTCCAGAGATAGCAAGCTTGATATTCGATTACCACGATAGTAAACGCTAGATTATTTAAACGTTACATCGATAGATTACCAGGATATTAACATCATTGCAGAAGAAAATTATGCGCAGAGAAGAATATTTATTTATTTCTTATTTCCAATATTAAAAACAAAATATTGAAAACAGGCAAAATTAATTAGAATATTATAATGTTACTAAAAAATTTGCAACAAAATTCGAGAGTTATTGAAAAATTAGTCTTCGTGTTATAAAAATATTTTCCAGCGCTAAAAATAATTTTTATATCGTCCATTGCTATTTTAATATTTACACTATCTCGCAAAAATTAAGTATTTCGCTTTTTTGTAACGAAATCACAAATATTGCGCTACAATTAATAAATTAATACGACAGATCGAAAATCGCACACATCTTTCAATGCTCGAATAACATTTCCCCTAATTAGCCATAACTTATCTTCCCGGCTATAAACTGCACCCCAGCTAACTATATCCAGCCACGCGGTTGTCCAAGCATGAAGAAGCAGTGAAATTATGCCGTCTCATAAATTAAGCTTAATCCAGATTTTAGCCCGCGAGAAAGGCGCGTCGATGATTGGATGAATTTCTATTAAACAAACTTGCGGAAGATGAAGCGAGCTTGCACGGAATCACGGCGTTCGGCCACGTTTACACGCGACCAACCCTTAAATCATCCGCCATTGCGCCACGATTCACCGGGTACGTCTCTCGCCGCCATTTTCTATCGATTTCTCATCGATTTTTCTCCGTTTACCAATCGATATTTCGTCATCGAATATTTCGTCTTTTTAACGTCTCCTTTGATAATCGTAATTATTATAATTGTACGTATAGGTGATTTCATATTTTATATAAAGAGGATCGGAAATAGGGAAATTACGAAATTTTCTCGGCCGAAGCTCACTCCTGGAAAGAATCGAGTATTACTCCCATGTTTCGAACTTAAAGAAATTTCTTAATTTTCTGCAAATTTGTAAATTTAACGATGACCATTAACCCATCTTAATATTTAAAAGAAACTCCTATTTTTGATTTTGTTATTCACAGTTATTCGTTATTACAAATTCGTTAATATAAATTATTGTCACTGGTATCAATGAATCTCCGTCGACGTATAAATTAAGCAAACAAATTAATTATTAATTCCCCGATTAAAATATGCTAATTTTCTTTCTGTTTCAGCAAGCAGAATGGAGTACAGAGAAGATCCGATTTCGCAGAGCTTCGACAATTTACATTCGATCTACTTATACGTGAGCCTTTAATCGATCTTACGAGTAGAAGACGTGTCTCTGAAGAAGATTAGAGTTGCCTAAACGGGGAAGGATCCAGGCCAGACGACGAATATACACCTCACGTTTTAAGGAAACCACCCCTATAGCACCTTCCCTATAACAGACCCGATAACAAATCCACGTCACCGAGAACTGACCAAGGATTCACCCTCTCCATCGCGGTGTCCACGAACAGGGGCCCGAGCACACTCATAAACAACCCTCGCTAAACAAGCTTAATCGCGAGCCCTGACTCGTCCATCCAAAATGCAACCGGACAAGGGAACTCGATCTCGACGCCGTATTTCACCAGGGTTAAAGAACCCAGCCCGAGTTTACTCTAAGACGGCTTCTCTTAGTCACCAGTCTCGTTTGCAAGTAACCCTATTTCGGCGCCGTGTCACGACAGTCACGGCTGCTTAACGCAATTGCCGCCAACCTTTTCAAAGCCTCCTTTCAACCCCTCGCTCGACACGTGCACACAGCCCTGTGTATATACACGCTAACACCGGTCTGTCTGTCTACCTTGCTCACTTCTTCGTCCAACCCTCTGCTTCCACTCCATGCCTCATGGCTGCAGCTCTTCCACGCGATACCTGTATCGCCATACGATACGATACGTGACCGATTCTCATAGGATCCGGTATATTCAGGTGATAGACTGGGTACAGAAGATCGATGTTAATATATATATTTTTAAGAAAAACGCCATTGTGGTTCTTTTACACGGCGACTCGTGACTCACGATTGACGTATGGTGGACAATGATTATTTTTCAGGGCTCTTTCACAAGACGATACGCGTTTAACTCTTTGGGGCACGCTGGGATTAACCCTTTGCACTCAGCGATCTTTTGGTTACAGAAAAATAGTAATATTTTTAAAACGGTAAATGGGAAATCGTATGCAAATTAAGACGCAGAATTATTTTACTTCGACATTTCAAGAATCGTTGGGTAATTTTAAATTTGATGTATCAATTAACGTCGATCTTTAGAATCCGATTAAGTGACGACTGAGAGTGCATAGGTTAAAAGTGTCCCATATTTTCGATCTACCTGAAAATATTGCAATAGCTGCGTGCGCATAGGTTTATATTTCGTCTTATTTACGTAAAACAGTCGGTAATACCTTCGACAAATGTTATAAATCCATTTCCTCGCGTTAGCAACATTCAACGTGCCCACTACAGGTTCGTCAATTGTTGCACGCGGAAGGTTTACAGCGACAATCTTTTTATCCTGGTTTTATGTTTTTATGTGATTCCTTTCAGTAAAAATATACCAATTTTGTTTCATTTAAAACGCAGTCAAATTTCTGTACAACGTGGGTCTATTTTATTATCTAAAGTCCTGTGCCGCAGGAGTTAAGAGTTAACGATGATTCTCGCACGACGTATGCTCAAGGTATCCGCGAATTTTGTAATTTCTTGTAAATTAGCAATCGGAATTATAAATTGGCAAGGGACCTTGACCTAAGTCTTCGGTATGATACGAGGAGGGCCCTTCTTTCGGCACCTCGTTTGGGGTCAAGTGACCGAAGCTTTTTCAATCTTCGAGGACCTATAGTTCTCGGAGGATCGTTTTAACGAGGGGGATTGGTATGCTTTCTAATCGAGAATCGGCGTCTAAACGTTCCCATTGAATCGAAGGTACACGGTATTCGTCACACGCGTATCGCGATACAAGTATCGTCGCGTGAAAGAGCTCTTAGCCTCGTAATTTTCTCTTTCTTCGACGACACCGACCACTGCACTCCTTTGCGGCCCTGAATACTTCAGGACACGGAGGAGGGCGAGGAGAGCCAGTCCCGTGACGTCATGGAGCCTAGGGTCACGCGTTGAAATTCAGGTCGGCTCACCCCTTTATCAACCACCTACCCACCCTCACGCTCCGTTCTTCTCTCTCTTTGTCTCTCCTACTCTTTCTCTGGGTTCGTCTCGTTCTTTCTTTGCCTCTTGTTCGCCCTTTCAACCCTCTTCGCTCGCTCATCCGTCTCTTCTCTTGCATCCGCGTGAAACAGTGTGTTTGTGTGTGCATTTCTCTCTCTCTCTCCTCTCTTTCTTTATGTGTGTGCGTGTCTGTGTCTTTTTCTCTGTCTGTATGTGTGTCTCTCTCTCTGTCTATTTGTATGTGGCTCTCCCCAATTTATTTGTCTATGTATCGCTCTCTATCTGTCTCTCTCTCTGTCTATTTGTATGTGGCTCTCCCCAATTTATTTGTCTATGTATCGCTCTCTACCTATCTATGTGTGTCTCTCCCTATTCGTTTGTCTGTATATCGCTCTTTATTTATCTATGTGTGCCTCTCCCTGTTCGTTTGTCTGTATATCGCTCTTTGTATATCTATGTGCGTTTCTCTCTCTCTCTCTCTCTTTCTCTCTCTGTCTGTGTTTTCTTCTGTCTTTGTGGTTCTCTCTTTTCCTCTGCCTGTATTTCTCTCTCTCTCTCTCTCTCTCTCTCTCTCTCTCTATCTATCTATCTATCTATCTATCTATCTCTTCCTCTGCTCGTGTATGGGTGCAAGCGTGTCTCTCTCTCTGTTTCTCTCTCGCGTTTTGCATGTACTCGAACGTTTCCCATAAATGCGAAGGAGAGGAAAAAGGAGGAACCCCTTCGCTCTTTTACCCTCTGCCGCCCTTCTCGTGCTCTTGTGCCTCGTTTATCTTGTATGATACGTTACGTAACGCGGTCATCGATATGAATATTATCTTTTTTTATCCTGGTAATGGATTAATAATAGCGGGATTAATTAGCGAATTGCAGCGTGGGAAGGTAACGATGCCTTTGAGACGAGTTTGGGTAATATCGGATGTTCCATGCCACGGTCGACCAGTTTTAATCCGACGGAAGTCGAAGGATAAGGGGTGAGAAAGGATTAGAGACGGGTTAATAACGGGGAATATTGGTGGATTTATCGTTTGGAAAAGGCCCGGGTGATTCGGAATACGGTGTTCTAGCCGGCGAGGCGCGATGGGTGGGGAAGAATAGGAAACGTCTATCAAGAAGCGTGGAAAGGAATAAAAGCTCTTTGTTCTCCGAGAGCTTTTTTTTAAAAAAAAAAAGTTCCTCTTTCCTTAATGCCACTTTTTTGTCAAATTGTACTGCGACCGTGGAAATGTCGGCATTGTTGTTAGGCGCAGGTTAGTCCCGGAATATACGAATAATAGAATAAAACTTCGAGTGCGAGGAAAATTCCAGGCTTTTGTTTCGTGATCTATAAATAAAACGTATAAACGTACGAATATTACGAGAAATTCTAACGTTAAACTAGTTAGTCTTGTCTTATCGTTACTTTAATCCACCTTAGGCAGCAATAACTCCTTCTTTATTTTCGAATAAATTTCATACGCGATTTTATGATTTTCGTACTCGATAAAATTCCAATATTTCCACGATAAAGTTTCCAATGCAAGTTCCGCGCTACTCGAACCTAGAATTTGAAACATTTACTCCCTCATCTTCGGATTAACCCTTTGCCAACGAGCACCGCATATATGCGTTTGGCGGAAACAACTGATAAGGCCGAGGGACTCAAAAAGGGACTCAAATGTGTTCCATGTAAACGCGTTGCTATGGCCGAGAAACGCATATATGCGCCCGTTGATGCGGCCCTAAGACCGCACACGTCCCAAGTTAAGTGGTGGACTGTTTTATGTCCTTATTACCCAACGAAAATCGCGTTTAGGCAGAAATGAGCGCTGGCAATTTTGAATGATTATCGCGGCAGCGGCTCAAAACCGCGTTAACCACTTGCGCTATAAAGACGTGCCACGCACGTCGAGATGCTTTTGTTCCAAATCCGCTAGCGACGTGTATACCGAAAGTTAAATCGTAGTGGAAGTGGTTAAGTGCCACACCGGTCCCCAGGGACCGGCACTAGACTTTCCGTTCGGGCCCGGCCGGTCCTCGGGGACCGACGCTCTAGACTTTCCGTTGGGGACCGGGCCAGACTAGGACCAAAAGGTGCTAACTTTTGGTGTGAAATTCTTCGCCATCTTTGGACGTAACGTTTGGGAATTCCTGTTATAACGATTGATACAGTATTTCCGAGTTTTATGCTCACTTCTCCCACCACCAGAGGCCCACTTGACGGCCGAATCTGGGCCTGAACGGAACGGGTAAGCAAAACGGGCACTTGACGCGTTAAACGTGTAAATATCTAATTATTATGAGAAATCAAACTTAAAACGTTTCTCATGCCTCGTATTCTGCTTCAGTCTTGTCTAAACTTCATATACCGGTACCCCTTTTCAGCCCTTCTTTTTAGGTATAAAGACGCGTAATTTTATCATCTTTGTAGGAAAATAATTGGATAAAAAAAGCCGGTGAAGTAATTTTTCTTGAATATCTTACGTAATCTCCAGCCACGATTCAACCAATAGAATGCAAATACCAAAGTAAGTCGTTATTTTTAGTATCTCAGGCAATGCCTGATCCAGCGAGGAGACAGGCCAGCCCTGTCGAGAATACGGAACGTATGTTTCAGGATTGAGTAAGCGACACCCTCCTGCTTTGAATATCTCTTTTAAAGCGCGAGGGATGCCATTGAGGCGGAGATAATGAATTCAGTGGCAGTTGCTGCTACGTACACGCCTTGTATGTCAATACGGCGAGTAAAGTAAGATGCGGATCAGCGTTCGGGATCGATCCCGAAGAGCGAGGAACGCGAAGATCCCTGTCGACCCAGATGTCGACGTTGCAAGAAAAAAATTCCATATTTTCCATATTAATCGTGCAACGATTAACAATTTCCCGGCGCGGTACTTACAGGAGTGCATCGCGTCGTGACACAGGCTACCAGCGACATATATTGGACCATGACGGAAAATATTACGCGAAGGGGCAAATATAATTTCATTAACAGAATTTCCCACGAATCTTTGAAAAATTTCCACGAGGCACAATGAATTCATTTTACAATATATAATAGATAATTATCGTTTTGGAATTTTTATTCTTCGTTTTAAGATAAATAGTTTATCGAGGAATAAAATAAATTTATTTTGAACGAACCGAAATCGAAATTATATATTAGGCGAAGTAAAAAGAAATCCATTATTTTTGCATGAAATTGAATGCAAAAATAATGGATTTCTTTTTACTATATTTAATATAATTAAAGACGAAGTAAGTTGACAATGTTGGCCACCACCTGAATATTCCATTATTTGTATTTATAAAAAGAAATCCATTATTTTTGCATGAAATTGAATGCAAAAATAATGGATTTCTTTTTACGTCACCTAATATAATAGGTAACTATCATTTTGGAATTTTTATTCTTCGTTTTAAGAGAAATAGTTTATCGTGGAATAAAATTAATTTATTTTGAACGAATCGAGATTGAAAAGGTACATAACAGATAACTATCATTTCGGAATTTTTATTCTTCGTTTTAAAATAAATAGTTTATCGAGGAATAAAATAAATTTATTTTTAACGAATTGAAATCGAAATTATATATAATAGTTAACTATTATTTTGAAATTTCTATTCTTCGTTTTAAGCCAAATAGTTTATCGTGGAATAAAATAAATTTATTTTGAACGAATCGAGATCGAAATGTTATATAATAATTATTTAGGAATTTTTATTCTTCCTTTTGAGATAGATAGTTTACTCGATATATTAATTAGGCGAGTATCTTAACGTATTACTTAATTATTCAATTTTATCAGTAATACAAAATACACAAACGTTAACAGTATCTAAATAAAATGTACAAATATTCGCATTTCATTTTTCCTCTTGTCCTCATTCAAATATCCAAGTGAATAAAGAAAATTCAGATTAATCATGGAACGCTATAGTGAACGACAAAAATGTTTATTACAGCGAAACGGAGAAGTAAATAAGGGAAATGGGTGTTGCAATAATTGATATTTGCTATGACTAAAGAGGAATAAATAAAGGAATTGTACGGTAACCGAGAAAAATTGGACACGACAGAAAGAATTATAAACGTATGCCACACGTCATGTACACCAATCGAACAGCGCGTCGAATGCATATGTTCGCGAATAATGTATTAGGATACTCTCGAATACATCTGCATCCGATTCTCTGTGCCGGCGTTTATTTTCAAAAACGATGCAAATTCTTTCCACCCAAAAAACACGATTGCAACCGAAATACGTTAACATGCTCGCTGTCATATCGAGGTCGAACAAAAATAAACTGCGCCACGCGATATGTTCACCGTGTTTTGTACTCGCATTATACTCCGCTCTATAGTAATCCCTGATCTACGCTATTCGAAAAATCAAGGCCTAGTAATAAACGAAACGTAGCAATCGTATCGACTGCGATAGTCATTCATCGAGTGTCGCCACACACGCGCACACGTCAATGATTTACTCGCTAATCGTTGCACAAATATTTGCTCGTTCGCAGCTGTTTAGCATACTCGCACGCGAGACAAGATTTCTCGAAAGGACACTTTCTTTCATACGCCAATGAGTTCTTATTCCTCGTGACGATAATTATCATCTCTAGCGAATTTTTCGAATATTAGAAAAGAATCACGCCTCGCTTGCTTTCAGCTTCACGATCGGTACTTTGGATTTAAATACCCTGGCACCCTCCTGCGTATTTATAGTCCCGACATTTAATTTTTAAAATATCGTGTCGTTTAACATTTTATTTACGATGCAGCCCTAAGTGTAGATTACGGGCACATCAGTCGATGAAACGCATAATACAACACAAAATATGGCGATTTAATTAATAAAATTAAACTGAAATCGTTGAAACTGTTTCCCGATTGACACAGGTATCGTGATATATATTTTATATAAATTATATATTCGAGATTTAAAAATTCGAAATTAAAAAATTTAATTATCCCAGGTTCGCCTTCGAAAAATTTGCCCACGAATTTTATTTATAAAAGCACGGAATGCAGTGTACATTCCGTGTACACCAATATTTTTCTAAGCCTCGGTAAATGACTATAAAGCAATAACCGACCATCGATGTTCGAAAAATAAAATGTCGCAAATCCGTTTGAAAAAGGAGATTTTTATAACACGTACCATCACACGCACCGTAATCCCTGCCCCGAGTAGATCGATAATAATTAACGCTATTTTTGCGACGCACGAACCATCCGCCTATACATGCCCCGAATCGAACACGAACTGCAGAGAGAAGCAGTTTCGCAAGCTCGAGGATTGAGAAACTTAATTACGATGGAAATAGACGCACCGAGCGTGCATCGCGTTGTTGTTATCAAGTTACAATGAGTACACGAGCGTTTCGTGTTCACGGCCGATATTTTCGTTCCGACGCCGGGTCGTTTTCGAAATAGCAGAATTTGGTTACCATGCCAAGACAATTAGCGCGCGCGCGTTGCCTACTGAAGGACCTCCAAAGATGCTGCACCGGACCCAGCTAATGGCCTCTTCGCGGTTCCGGAAACGGCGATCTCGAGCAACGACTCGTTTGCTGCACGTTTCGTCTAGAGTGAGTGCTTCCATGCGTCGCGCAGGCGCACGTGGGCCCAATTAATCCCGCGACTGATGCAATTCCGCGATATGAATATACACGGCAGGATACACGGAAACGCGTTTAAGTAGAGTAGGGAATTCGGAGGATGTCAGCTGTGATTTGTAACCGATCAGTGGGCTGGTGTAACCGCGTGTATATATAGAGACGGATTTGTACGAAGCTTTTCAATTAGTCATATGTTCGTTATTACTAATTGCAGATGCGAGGACTACGAGTGAGGAAGAAAACGAAAGATACGTATCACGTAGTCTTGTCTACGAGATGTTTAGGGAGACTTCTTCTGAGCTCTGTTCGGTATGTAGTCAGACGTGGGGTGACTATGGTGATTAATGTGTAGAGTAAGCGTTGGACTTGAATAACTGTAGTCATCGTTCTACCACGATGCATTAGACTCGAGGTGATTATAGTCACCGTTAATACATCGGGAAAGATAGACGTCGAGTGATTATAGTCATCGTTTCTACACCATGGGTACTAGTCTTTGAGTGGGGATAGTCAACGTTAGTAGATACGATAGTAGATCACTAATATTACACTTTGGGTAACTATAGTTAGAGTTAATTCATCGCTGGTTGATCATAGTCAGAGTGAATCCATTGCTGGATGATTATAGCCACAGTTAATTCACTGTTAGGTAATTATATTTACAATTATAGTTGCAGATAATTCACCGCTGAGTGATTATAGTCACGATTAATTCATCGACGAGTGATTATAGTCACAGTTAATTCAGCTCAGTGTGATTATAGACAGAGTTAATTCACCGCTGACTGATTATAGTCAGAGTTAACACGCCGTTGGATGATTATAGTCACAGTTAATTCACTGCTAGGTAATTATATTTACAATTAATTCACCGTTAGGTGATTATAGTCACAATTAATTCACCGCTGAGTGATTATAGTCACAATTAATTCACCGACGGGTGATTATAGTCACAGTTAATTCAACTCAGTGTGATTATAGACAGAGTTAATTCACCGCTGGCTGATTATAGTCAGAGTTAACACGCCGTTAGGCGATTGTAGTCACAGTTGATTCATCGTTGAGCGATTATAGTCACCGTTATTAATTACACCGTGAGCGTCACACGTATAGTCACCGACATTATCGACGGAGTTAACACGCATTTTCGATTCTAGTCGAAATTCAATTGGAATTGGTATATAGGTCTTGTCTGCGGCGTGACTCGCGTGGACAGCTTCTCGGGTCTATGTAACATTGCGACGGTATAAATAATAAATAGAGAGGCTCACGTCGAAACGCGACATCTGCGTCTTTCACTGATTGCCAGCTACCCAGCACACCTGCGATTCTATGTATGTCAGCTGAGACGTACCGGTAAGTGGGTCTAAACATCTTTCTCGGCTTTCGAGGAGTAAACGATGTAGCCGGGAGTAAAGTTCTACTGCGATCGTGCAGAGAAAAGTAGGTAGGAAGGGGCCAATGTGTGTAGGAATCTTTGAGGTTACTAAAGAGTGGAGTAGCTCGTGGAGAGTGTATTCCAACAACAGGCTGACTGTACAGGCAGATTCGTTCGACTTTTCGAAATCGGTCGATTTCAAACAGCAGGCTGTCACTTCGCAAAGTTTCGCGGATGTACCGATCCATTTCGCTGGATATGTCGATAAACAGGGTATACAAAGTGTTGAGCGAGGGTCTAAGACCTAGTTAGCTCACCGCAGCAACCGGGAGAAGTCAAAACGTCCGACCAAGTCTCGAGATTAATTATTACTATGAAATGCACGAATGAAAATTTGTTCTCGCATTTCTCAAGATTGCTTCGTGTTTCTTTCTTCCATCTTATCGCGAGATTGACATCCGTGGATTAAGGTACTTCTCTCAACGTATCTGTTAAGAAGCTTGCGTCGATACAGTAATAATCTTCTATGTTACGTAATTTAGTGGTACCAGTGTATATATTTCCAGACCAATTATATAATTTACATTTAGCGTGTTGCCAAGATTCTGACTGACGATATCGGACCTCTTAAACTCAAAACTTGATATTAATGTCGCGTATCAGGTACGTTACGTAAATGAACATTAAATGTCAATAAAGGGATTTCGTTGCTGTCTCTCAGTTTTTCGAATTGCGTAAATTCGTTGTCAACGATATTTTCATAGAAACCGCAGCAATATGTTGTAGTTTTTTCGATAACTCGAGTGAGTTACGCTAAATTCGATATATGCAGCATAAAACGTTTGACGCTGGCTGCGCCATTTTTTCATCGCTGCTAGCCTCGAATACAGATAGATAAAATAAAACTTTATTTTTGCTGCAATTTATCGATTAGCTTGTGGCTCGTCCATCGTTAAATTGCTTTTTCGTCGAGCGTTTATCGAAGTTCGGTCACGGAAACTTCGTTAATGACGCTGTCCAACAAATTTTGGAGAATGGTCGTGGGGCATAGAGGTTAGGGAAACTATGGTTTTTAACTGGGAGGTGGATAGATCGCGAAATATGATTTGGATTAGATTTGGATGGAGTTTAGATCAATATCGATCACTATTACGATGCAACGTTAATTTTTATGTAGACAAATTTTTAAATTTTAAATTTTTGTTAAATTTTTAATGGTTAGGTCTGTCTTGTGCGGTAATAGTTAAGATTTATTTGTAATGGTAATACGTTGGTATTTATGTGAATAATATAAGAATGACATGTATTGAGTAATTACCGAATAAGAGTGTATATATTTTAAATATTTTAGGTATAATATTAATTTTTGATTTGGGTATCGTGTATGTCTATATTACTAACATTCCACTCCTGTAATTAATTGTAATTTTTTAGATGTACCATGATCATTTTTGAGCGATTTTTAATCGACATCTAAGTAACCTGATATTTGAAGTCTCCAGAGTAATAAGTTTATTGAAAAAGATGATTTAATATAGATGAATAACGATAAAAGCGAAAGGAAATATACGGTGGGTATAGAATATACTTATAATTTGCAACATTTTTAAACATTACATTTATTGTTAATAACAAATTAATATTTCTAATGACAAATTGTACGCAACGTAAGTTTATAACAAAAGTGAAAAAATTAATGAATTGATGGAAATTACTTGAACGAACAATGTACTTGTGTTAAAATGTATCCATAATTTACAAAAAGTTAATAAATTATTAAACTTATAGTTAATAACAAATTGTTTGCAACGTATATTAACGATAAAAGTAAAAAAAGTGAATAAATTGTTAGTTATTACAGCGGAAAAGTAACTTTTAAAGGAAT
>NW_016911297.1:0-606 GCF_001483705.2 Eufriesea mexicana | reverse complement strand
TACATCCACACATCCATAAAGCCATCCATCCATACATCCATACATACATCCATACATCCACCCGCTAATACATTCATCCATCCATACATCCATACGTATAAACATCAATACATCCATACATCCGTACATACATACATTCGCACATCCATACGTACATACTTCCATACATCCATTCATACATACATCCATACATGCGTACATCCATACATCCATACATACATCCGTCCATACATTCATACATCCACACATCCATAAATCCATCCATCCATTCATCCATACATCTATCCATCCATACATACATCCGTCCATACATTCATACATCCACACATCCATAAATCCATCCATCCATTCATCCATACATCTATCCATCCATACATACATCCGTCCATACATTCATACATCCACACATCCATAAATCCATCCATCCATTCATCCATACATCTATCCATCCATACATCCATCCACCAATCCATTCATAAATCCATACATACATACATACATCAATACATACATACAACCATCCATACATGCATACATCCATTAATACTTCCATACACCCGTACATCCAGAAATTCGAACATCCATACGTCCATACATCCATACATC
>NW_016911296.1:0-1123 GCF_001483705.2 Eufriesea mexicana | reverse complement strand
GACTTTTCTGATGCACACTGCGATTCTATGGACTTCTGCGATCTACTCTCCAATAATATGTTCCGTTTGGCCCTGGCGAGGACAGCAATAGCGGTCGCCGCACGTTAGGCTGATTTAGGTTACGGTTCGTTGTGTTAGGGATGGTTAGGTTAGTGGAGGGTAGATTTGACTTTTGTGCTATAACCTGGTTTTAAGTTGATTCCTGCGCCCTACAAAGCTCTAATATTTTCGGCTCGGCTTTGGGAAGGCCATCAATAGTGGCCTCAGCACGTTATCTTGTGTCAGGCAACGATCGGTTAGGGTTGGTTAGATTAAGTTTGGTTAGGATGGCTTTAACTTTTTCGCTGTACACTGCTGTGCGGTGGATTTCCGCGCTCTGCTGTGCTCTAGTACGACCTGCTTGGCTCTGTGAAGGGCAGCAGAAGTGGTCGCGGCACGTAAGCCTTAGTTACGTTGCGTTTGGTTATTGTAGGTATGGTTACGTTAGGAGAGGACAGCTTTGACTTTAGAGCTATAGTCTACCATTAGGTGGTTTTCTGCGCCCTACTGCACTACAATATTTTCAGTTTGGCTCTGCGAAGGCCGGCAATAGTGGTATCGACACGTTAAGTTGAGTTATGTTACGTGCCTTTAGGGTGGGTTAGGTAGGCATTGTTAGGATTTCTTTGACTTTTTGGCCATACTCGGCTATCCGGTGGATTCCTGCGCTATATATTGCTACAATGGATTTCTTTGACTTTTTGGCCGTACTCGGCTATCCGGTGGATTCCTGCGTTATATATTGCTACACTTGCCCCACTCTGGGGAGGCGGGCAATATCGGTCGTGGTACGTTATTCTGAGTTAGGTTATGTTCGGTCGCGATAGCTCTGACTCCCGTGCTATAAATTGCTATTCGGTGGACTTCTATGATCTACTGTGCTCTACTGTACGCTGCTTGGCTCTCGGGATGTCAGCAGCAGTGGCCGTTGCACGCTATGTTCAGTTATGCTGCGTTTGATTCGGTTAGGTTGGGCCAGTTTGGGCAAGGATATCCTCGACTTTTGTAAAATGCATTGCTCTTCGGTAGATTCCTGCACTCTACACTGCTCTACCACGCACTGCCAGACAACGCGGAGGCGAGC
>NW_016911295.1:0-591 GCF_001483705.2 Eufriesea mexicana | reverse complement strand
CCAGACAGATTCTATAAAATTGCAATGGCTATAGCACGCCAATAAAATTCTTCCTCCTTATTTATGCATGGATATCAGCTCACCACGGTATTAGTCGTAAATGTCAATAAAACTGCTTTTTCCATCCAGATACTATAGAATTGCAATGGCTATGGCACGCCAATAGAGCCTTTCGTCCATATTCATCCAAGAAAGTTAGCTCACCACGATATTAGTCGAAAATGTCAGTAAAATTGTATTTTCGAGGCAGATTCTATAGCATTGTATTGGGTATAGCGTGCCAATAGAATATTTCCACCTCATTTATGCAAGGATGTGAGCTCACCACGATATTAGTCGAAAATGTCAGTAAAATTGTATTTTCGAGGCAGATTCTATAGCATTGTATTGGGTATAGCGTGCCAATAGAATATTTCCACCTCATTTATGCAAGGATGTGAGCTCACCACGATATTAGTCGAAAATGTCAGTAAAATTGTATTTTCGAGGCAGATTCTATAGCATTGTATTGGGTATAGCGTGCCAATAGAATATTTCCACCTCATTTATGCAAGGATGTGAGCTCACCACGATATTAGTCGAAAATGTCAA
>NW_016911294.1:79369-91149 GCF_001483705.2 Eufriesea mexicana | reverse complement strand
TTGTAGTCTAGGAACGTTAGGCTTGGCTTGGTTACGTCTCACTAGTATGCGTCGCGTTAGATTAGGTCAGGATGTTTCTTACTTTTCTGCTGTACACTGCTGTTCGGGCGATTTCAGAAATCTACGGTCCTCTGCTATACCCTGCTTAGTTCTCGTGAGGCCAGGAATGGCTTTCGTGACACGTCAGCATGTGTTATGTTACGCCTGCTTATCCCATGAATGGTTAGGTTAGGATGGGATAGCTCTAACTTCAATACTATACACCGCTATTCGGAGGAATTCGTCGCTCCGTATTGCTCTAATGTGCCTAGCTTGCCTCTGGGGAGCCAGCAATATTATTCTCGGCACATTATGTTTATCCATGTTACGCTTGTCTTGACTATGCTAGAAGAGGTTAGGTTAGGATATCCTTGACTTTTGTGCCACACACTGCAGGGCAGTGGGCTACCGCGCTCTACTGTGCTCTAGTATGTCCTGCTTCGCTCTGGGGAAGCCAACAGTAGTGGTGCGGTACGTGAGGTTTAGTTATTCTACGCTTGGTTACGATAGGTTAGTCCTGGTTAGGTCATGGTATCTTTGACTTTTGTGCTATACGTTACTATTTGGTAGCTTTCTGCGCTCTGCTCTGCTGTACAATACTCTGCTCGACTCTGGGGTGGCCAGAAATACTGGTCAAGCCACGATAGGTTTTATTACGGTGCGTTTCGTAATTTCACGATTGGATAGGATAGGTTTGGGCAGCATTGACTTTTGTGCTGTACACTGATATTTGCAGGATATCTATGCTATAGATTACTCTACTGTACTCTGCTCGACTATGGGGTGGCCAGTAATTGTGGTCTCGGCACGTTAGTTATAGTTAGGCTACGTTTGGTTGGGCTATGTTAGTTTGTGTTAGGCATGATAGCTTTGTCTTTTGTGCTATACACTGCTATACGGTGAATTTCTGCGCTCTACTGTGCTCTAGTATGTTCTGCTTGGCTCTGGCGAAGCCAGTAATAGTGGTCTTAGCGTGATATGTTGAGAAAGTATACGTTTGGTTGGGTTAAGTTTGCTCATGTTGGGTATAGATGGCTTCGACTTTTCTGCTACACACTTCGGTTCCACAGATTTCTGCGTTCTAATCCCGTGTATTATGCTCTGCTCGGCTCTGCAGAGGGCAGCAAAACAAATCGCGGCGCGTTAGCTTGGGATAGCTAACGTTTGTGTAAGTTACGTTTGGCTAGGATAGCCGTGATATATGTGTTCTACACGGATATAATACGAACTCCTATGCTCTACTGTGCTCTAGTATATTCTGCTTGGCTCAGGGTAAGCCAGCAGTCTTGGCCTCGGCACGCTAGTCTTTGTTAGGTTGCGTTTGGTTATGTGATGTTTTATTAGGTTAGGATAGGACAGCTTTGACTTTTGTGCTATACACCGCTATTCGGCGGATTTCTTCGCGCTACTTTTCGCTACTATACTCTGCTCGTCCCTGGGGTGGCCAGTAGTAGTGGTCGCGGCTCGCTATGTTGAGTTAGGCTACGTTTGGTTGCGCTACGTTAGCTTGGGTTAGGTTTGGATTGATATGACTTTCTTGGTTTACACTGCTATTTGGCGGACTTCCGCGCTCCACTGCGCTCTAGTATGTTCTGCTTGGCTTTGGGAAAGCCGGCAATAGTGGTCGCGACGCGTTAGGTTTAGTTATTCTACGCTTGGCTGGGATAGGTTAGGCCTGGTTAGGTCAGGTTATCTTTGGCTGTTGTGCTATACATTGCTATTTTTTGGCTTTCTGCGCTCTACTTCGCTGGACTATACTCTGCTCGACCCTACAATGCTCTGATATACTCTGCTTGGCTCTCGCGGGGCCAGTAATAGTGGTCTCGGCACGTCAGGTTGAGTTGGGCTATGCTCGGTTAGGTTATGTTATATTGTGTTGGAGTTGGTTAGCTTCGGCTTACGTGGTATACAGTATTGTACGGTGGATATCTGCGCTCCACTGTGCTCTAGTATACGCTGTCCAGCCGGGGGGGGGGGGGGGCAAGCAATCGTGGTCTCGGAACTTTAGCTTCAGTCCTGCTACGATCGGTTATGTTCCGTTTGGTTATGCTAGGATAGGGTCGCTTTGACTGCTGTGCACTGCACTGCGGCTCTGTGTATTTCTGTAATCCACTCTCCCCTAATATGTGCTGCTTGGATCTGGGGGGGAGGGGGATCATTTGCTTTGGCTGCACATTTGGTTGTGTTTGGTTACGTTTGGTAGTGTTACGATTGGTTAGGTTAGGATAGGGTAACTTTGACTTTTGTGCCACTGACTGCTTCTCGGTGAGTTTCTCCGCTATACTTTGCTCCAGTATGTTCTGCTTGGCACTGGGGAGGTCAGCAGAAGAGGTCTGGGCTCGTTATGTTAAGTTAGCCTATGTTTGGTTAGGTTAGTGTATCTTTGACTTTTGCGGTATACATTGTTATTTGGAGTATTTCTGCGACCCACTCTGCTCCACTACGCTCAGTTCGACGCTGCGGAGGCCAGTAATAATTGTCTCGGCGCGTCAGTTTGCGTCTGGCCACATTCGGTTAGGGTAAGTTAGCTTGGTATATGTATGGACAGCTTCGACTTTCGTGGTATGAACTGTTTTTCGGTGCATTTCTGCGCTCTGCATTTCTCTAGTATGTTCCGGTTGTCTCTGAGGAGGCCAGCAGTAGTGGTCTCGGCACGTTAGGTGGGGATAGTCAACGTTCGGTTATGCCGCGCTTGGTAAGTTTGGGATATGGTAGCTATGACTTTATGCTGCAGACCGCTATTCGGTGCGTTTGTACGCTCTACTGCGCTCTAGTAGGTTCTGCTTGGTTCTTGGGAGGCCAGAAGTATTGGTCTCGGCACGTTAGCCTGGGTTTGGTTGCGCTTGGTATTGTCACGATAGGTTAGGCTAAGGAACCATATCTTTGACTTTTGTGCTATACACTGCAATTCCGTGGATGCCTACTCTCTACATTGCTCTACTATACTCCGCTCGAGTCTCGGGAGGCCAGCAGTTGTGGTCGCCGCTCGTTGGGCTGGGTTATATTGCGATCGGTATGGTTAGGGTACGTTGTGTTACGTTAGGTTAGCTTTGACTATTGTAGTAGACACTGTAATTCTATGGACTTCTGCGCACTCTTGTGCAGTATCGCAATCTGCTTTCCTCTGTGGACGCCAGGAACAATGCTCTCGGCACGTCCGTTAGAGTTATGTTCCGTGCGGCCAGGTACGGTATGGCTAGGTTTGGTTTGCATATCCTAGACCTTCATGCTATAGGCTGCTTCTCGGGCTACTTCGGCGTTCTACCTTGCTCTGCTATACTCTGCTTAGCACCCGGGAGGCCAGCAATAGAGGTCGTGGCACGTCATGCGATGTAACGTTACGTCCGCTAATGTTACGTTTGGTTAGGTAAGGATAGGATAGCTTTGACTTTTGTGGTGTACACTGCTATTAGGTGGATTTTTACGCTCTACTGTCCTCTAACATTCTATGGTTGGCACCGGGGAGGCCAGCAATAGATGTCTCGGCTCGATAAGTTTACCAGTCCTACGTTCTTTTGGTTTGGTTGTGTCAGGTTAGGTTACGCTGTTTCTGAATTCTGTGTCATACACTTCAATTTGGTGGCTTTCTTCGCTGTACTGTGCTCCAGTACATTCTGCTTGGCGCTGCGAAGGCCAGTAATAGTGGCCTCGTCCCGTTAAGTAGAGTAAGGTTACGTTTGGCTGCGTTGTGTTTATTTGGGTCAGGTTTGGATGGATTAGACTTTCGTGGTATACGCTGCTGTTCGGTGGATTTTACAGCTGTGCTGTAGTATGTTCTGCATCGCCCTGGGGAATCCAGTAATTGTGGTCTCGACAAGATGCTTCGAAATTGGGTAAGCTTTGTTAGGTTATGCTAGCTCTGGTTAGGTTCGTATAGCTTCGACTTTTCTGCTAGACCGTGCGATTCCGTGGATTTCTGCGCTCTACTCTGCTCTGTTATGCTCTGCGTGGCTATGCGTATGCCAGCAATACGGGTCGCGGCTCGTTAACTTGGGATTGGTTAGGTTTTGCTAGTTTAGGTTCGGTTGGGTTATGTTAGGATGGCTTCGACGTAAGCGCTCAACACTGACATACTATGGACTTCTGTGCTCTACTGTGCTGTATCATATTTTGCTTGTCACTGGGGAAGCCAGCAGTAATGGCCGCGGCACGTAATGTTTTGTTACTCTGCGTTTGGTTAGGCTAGCTTCGGTCTGGTTAGGTTAGGACATCATTGACCTTTGTGCCAAACGCAGTTGTTCGGCGGATTCCTGCCCTCCACTTCGCTCTACTCTCTTCCGTTGGAACCTGGGAGGCCGAAGATAGTGGCTGCGGCGTGTTTCGTTGAGTTTGGCTATGTTAGGTTAGGTTAAGTTAGTTTGTGTTAGGTATAGGTAGCTTTGATTTTTCCGCCATACACTGCGTTTCTATGGAATTCTGCGCTCTCCTCTCCTCTAATATGTTCTGCTAGGCTATGGGGAGGCCAGCAATCGTGGTGGCGGCACGTTAGGTAGGTCTTGGTTACGTTTATCTATGTTACGGTTGTGCAGGTTTGGTAGGTTATCCTGTACTTTTCTGCTCTACACAGCAATGCGGCTGATTTCTGCGGCCTACTGTACCCTGGTACATTCAGCTTGGCTCTGGGCATGTCAGCAATAGTGGTGTAGGCACGTAAGATTGAGTTAAGTTACGTTCGGTTACGTCATGTTTCAACAAGTTTGGGTAGGGTATCTTTGACTTTTGTGTTATACACTGCATTTCGGTGGATTTCTGCGCCCCACTGCGAGTTAGTATGATCTGCTTGGCACTGGGGAGGCCAGAAATGGCGGCCGTGGCACGATAGGTCGAGTTATGCTACGTTTGGTTAGGATGGCATCGACATTTGGGTTATACACATCTTTTCGGTGGATATCTGCTACCTAATGTTCTTCAATATGTTCTTCTTGGCTCTGGCGCGGCCAGCAATATAGGTCTCGGCTAGTTAGGTTTAGCTAATCTAGTTTTCGTTAGGCCATATTGGGCCTGGTTTGGTTAGAACGACTTTGACTCTTGTGGTATACACGACTATCAGGCGTATTTCTGCGTCCTGCTGTGTTGTGATATTCTCCGCTTGGCTATGTGGTGGTCAGCAATAGGCACGTCAGGCTGAGTTAGGTTCTGTTGGTTATGTTACGTTCTGTTAGGTTAGGAGAGAATATATATGACTATGCGCTATACGATGCTATTCGATGGATATCTGCGCCCTACAATGCTCTGCTATACCCTGCTCAGCTCTCGAGATGGGAGCAATAGTGCTCGTGGCACGTTGGGTTGAGTTAGATTATGTTTGGTTATGTTAGGCTTTGCTATATTTGGTTTGGGTGGCTTAGGATTTCGTGCTATACGCAGTCATTCGGTGGATTCCAGCCCCCCACTGAGTTCTACTCTAATCTGCTACACCCTCAAGAGGCCTGCAATAATGGTCGCGGCACGTTACGTCCAGTCTGGCTACGTTGGGTTAGGATACATCTGTTCGGATTAGGTCCGGATATCTTTGACTTTTCCGCCGTACACTGCGATTCTATGTATTTCTGCGACCTACGCTCGTCTAATCTATTCTGCTTGGCTCTGGGAGATCAGGAATATTGGTGGCGGCACGTTAGGCTGTGTTTGGTTACGTTTGTTAGTGTTACGATTGGTTAGGTTACGATCGATTACTTTAACTTTTGCGCTGTACACTGCTATTCGGTGGATTTGTCCGTAACACTGTACTCTTGTAAGCCCTGCTTTGCTCGGGGGGGGGGCAGGAATAGTGGCCGCGGCACATTATATTGTGTCAGGTAACGTTTGGTTAGGTTAGGTTAGGCTTGGTTTGGTTAGAACGGGTTTGAGTTTTGTGCTTTACACTGCTATTCGGTGGCCTTCTGTGCTCTCCGTTGCTCTACTACACTTTGCTCGTATCTGGGCAGACCATAAATAGTGGTCGTGGCACGATAGTATGAGATATGTTACGTTCGGTTGCGCTAGGTAAGGTTACGTTTGGTTATGATGGCATCGTCGTTTGTGTTATACGCAGCTATACGGAGACTTCTGCGCTATACTGCTCTCTAATATGACCTGCTGGCTCTGTGGAGGCCAGAAATTGTGTCCGCGTCACGTTAGGTAGAGGTAGGTTGCGTAAGGTCGTGTTACGTTTGTTTGGGATGGGAGAGAACATCTTTGACTCCTTTGCCGTACACTGCTATTCGGTGGATTTCTGCCATCTACGTTGCCACACAGTAATCTGCTTGGCACTGTGGAGCCAGTAATACTGGTCGCGGCTAGCTAGGAGTGGCTGGATTTCGTTTGGTTGCGTCTGGTTAGGTTTGGTTTGGTTAGGATAGTACTGTCATATGTGCTCAACACTGATATTCTAAGGGCTTCTGCGCTCTACTGTCATCTACTATATTCAGCTTGTTTCTGGGAAGCCAGCAATAGTGGTGATGGCACGTCAGGTTGGGTTGCGTTACGTCCGCCTATGTTCGGTTTGGTTATATTAGGATAGGGTAGCCTTGACTTTTGCGTTATGCACTGCTATTCGGCGGGCTTCCGCGCCCTACTATGATCAAATATTCCCTGCTTTCGTCTAGGAGTGCTTGAAATAGTGGCCGCGGCGCGTTATGGTTGGTTAAGTTTCGCTTGGTTAGGTTAGGTTAGTTTGGGTTAGGTTTGGATATCTTTGACTTTCGTGCGATGCACTGCCACTCTATGAACCTCTGCGCTCTACTCCCTTCTTAAATTCTCTGCTTGGCGGTTGGGACGCCAGCAGTGCTTTTCTCCTCGCGTTAGGTTGAGATAGGTACGCTTGGATAGGCTACGTTAGCTCTGGTTATGTTTGGATGGGCTTAACGTATGTGCTCACGACTGATATTCTATGGACTTTTGTGCTCTACTGTGCTCTATCATATTCTGCTCGTCTCTGAGGAAGTCAGCAACAGTGTTGGCGGTACGTTAGGTTTAGTTCACCTAAGTTGGCTTAGGTCAGGTTAGGTCTGGATAGGGCAGCGTATCTTTGACTATTGTGCTACACATTGCTATTTGGTGTCTTTCCCGCTCTACTGTGCTCTACTATACTCTGCTTGCCTCTGGGGAGACCTGCAAAAGTGGTCATGGTACGACAGGCTTTGTTAGGCTACGTTTGGATATGTTACGATTGGTGAGGTTAGGAGAGTACAGCATCGACTTTTGTGCTGTATGCCGCTATTCGGAGGATATCTATTCTCTACGTTGCTCTACTGCACACTGCTCGACTGTGTGATGGCCAGTAATATTTGTCTCGGCACTCTAGGTTCAGTTAGGCCACGTTCGGTCATGTTATGAGGCTTTGGGTTTGGTTAGGATCTCCATGACTTTTGTGCTGTACACCGCTAATCAGTGGATTTCTGCCCTCTGCAATGCTCTACTATAAGCTGCTCGACTCCCGGGATGAGAGCAATAGTGTTCGTGGCACGATAGGTTTAGTTATGCTACGTTTGGTTAGGCTAAGTTAGGCTATGTTTGGCAAGGGTAGCTTACACTTTAGTACTATAAACAGTTATTCGGTGGATTGCTACGCTCCAATGTTCTCTACTCTAATCTGCTAGACCCTGGGGAGGCCAGAGATAGTGGTCGCGGCACGCTACGTTGTGCTTTCCTACGTTAGGTTAGGTTATGTTTGTCAGCGTTAGGTTTGTATATCTCTGACTTTTCTGCTGTACTTCGCGATTCTAAGGATTTCTGCGACCTACTCTCCGCTGATTTGTCCTGCTTGGCTCTGGGGAGGCCAGCAATGGTGGTGGCGGCAAGTTATGTTGAGTTTGGTTACGTTAGGTTAGGTCAAGTTATTTTGGGTTGGGCTTGAATATCTGTGACCTTTCTGCGGTACACTCCGATTCTATGGATTTCTGCGCTCTACTCTCCTCTATTATGTTCTGCTTGGCTCCGTGGAGGCCAACAATACTTGTCGCGGCACATTAGATTTGGATTGGTTACGATTCGAGAAGTTAGGCTTGGTTGGGTTTTTTAGGATTGCTTTCACATATGTATTCGACACTGATATCCTATGGACTTCTGTGCTCCACTGTACTCTGTCATATTCTGCTTGCCTCTTCGGAAGCCAATAATAGCGGTCGCGGCACGTTGCGTTTAGTTACCACACGTTTCGCTAGGTTAGGTTAGGTCTGGTTAGTGTAGGATATCTTTAACTTCTCTGCCGCACACATGCACTCGACGAATTTCTCGTCCCTACTCTCCTATAATATGTCCTGTTCGGCCATAGGAAGGCCTGATGTGCAGGCCGCGGCGTGTTAGGTGGAACTAGGTTACATTTGGTTAGCTCATGTAGGCATTGGTAAGGTCTGGATAGCTTCGATTTTTTTGCTATACATTGCGATTCTATGGATTTCAGCGTAATGCTCTCCTCTGATACGTTCTCCATGACTGTGGGGAGACCAGCAATGGTGGTCGCAGCACGTTAGGTTGAGTTAATTTACGCTTGTCTCTGCTAGGTTAGGATACGTTTCGTTAGGATAGCTTTGACTATTGTGCTGTACGCTGCTGTTCGGTCGATACCTGTGCACTCCATTGCTCTACTATCATCTGCCTGAATTTGGGGAGGCCATCAATAGCGGCTGCGGCGGGTTTGGTTGTGGTAGGTTACGTTTGGTTCGGTTAGGTTAGGTTACGTTTGGTCAGGATGGCTTTGACTCTTGTGCTATACACTGCTATTCGTTCGATATCTGCGCTCTGCATTGCTGTACTTGCATATGCTGGTCTCTGAGTGGGCAGCAACTGCGGACGTGGCACGTTTGGTTGAGTCAGCTACCATTTGCTTGGATCCGGGGTGGACAGTAACAGTGGTCTCGGCCCGTTAGAATACGTTGGGTTTCGTTTGATTACGTTGTGTTGGTTTGGCTATGTTCGAATAGATTTGGCTTTCGTAGTATACACTGTTATTGGGTGGATTTCCGCGATCTGCTGTGCTCTACTATGCTCTACTTGTCTCTGGAGATGTCGGCAATGGCGGTCGTGCCTCCATAGTTTCAGTTAGGTCACGTTTGCTTAGGTTTGGTTAGGCTAAGTTTGGCTAGGGTACCTTCGAGTTTCATGCTATACTCAGTTATTCGGTGGATTCCTGCCTTCCACTGTGTGCTACTCTACTCTGCTAGAACCTGGAGAGGCCAGAAATAGTGGTCGCGGCACGTTACGTTGACTTTTGCTACGTTAGATAAGGTCACGTTTGTTCGGGTTAGGTTCGGATATCTTTGACCTTTCTGCTGTAAAAAGCGATTATATGGACTTTTGCTCCCTACTCTCCTCCAATATGCTCTGCTTGGCTCTGGGGAGGCCAGCAATGGTGTTGGGGGCACGTTCGGTTCAGTACCATTACGTTTGGTATTGTAAAGATTTGTTCGGTTAGGATAGTGTTCCATTGATTTTTGTACTTCATACCGGTTTCGGTGGACTTCACCGGTCTGCTGTGCTCTAGTTTGCTCAGCTTTGCTAAGGGGCGGCCAGAAATAGTGGCCGCGGATTGTTAGTTCGAGTTGGGTTTCGTTTGGTTAGTCTTCGTTAGCGTGGGTAAGGTTTGGATAGCTTTGACTTTTCTGCTTTACACTGCGACTCTATGGATGCCTGCGCCCCACTCTCCTTTAATTTGTACTGCATGGCCCTGGGGAAGCCAGCAACAGTGATAGCGGTACGATAGGTCGAGTCATATCATCATTCCTTTGGTTAGATTTCGTTAAGTTAGGAAGTGATAGCTTTGACTTTTGTGCTATGCACTGTTGTTCGATGGATTTCTGCGCTCTTCGTTGCTATAGTATACTCCATTCGACCCTGGGGAGGCCATCAATCTTCGGTCGTGGCACGATAGGTTGAGTTAGGTAACGATTAGGTAGGTCAGGTCAGGTTATGTTTGGTTAGGATGGCTTGGACTCTTGTGCAATGCACTGCTATTCGCTCGATATCTGTGCACTGCATTGCTCTACCAGCGTCTGCTTGAATCTGGGGTGCCAGCAATTGCGCTCATGGCACGATTGGTTATGTTAGGTTCCGTTCGGTTATATCGTGCTTGATTGGGTCAGGCAAGGATAGTGACTTTTGCGGCATAAACTGCTTTCGGTGGACTTCCGCTCTCTACTGTGATCTTATGTGCTCTGCTTTGCTCTGGAGAGGGCAGAGCTAGCGGCCGCGGCACATTAGCTTCTATTATGCCGCGTTTGGTTATGCTACGTTTGCTTAGATCAGATTTGGATAGCCTTGACTTTTCTGCTATTACCTGCGACCAATGAATTTCGGCGCCCTCCTCTACTCTAATATGTTCTGCTTGGCTCTATGGAGGCCAGCAATTCTGGTCACCGCACGATAGGTAGCGTTATGTTACTCTCGGTTAGGTTAGGTTACGTATTGTTGGGGTTGCATTGACTTTTGTGCTCTACACTGCTATATCTGCACTGTACGTTGCTCTACTAGCTTCCGCTTGTCTCTCTGGAGTACATAAATTGTGGCTTAGGCACGTAAAGTTGAGTTATGTTATGCTCGGTTGGGTTCGGTTTGATTAAGTATGGTTAGGGTAGATTTGACTTTTGTAATATACATTGCTCTTCGGAGGATTTGAGCGTTTTACGCTGCTCTGCTATACTCTGCTTAGCTTTCGTGAGGTCAGCATTAGCGTTCGTGACACGGAAGGGTGGGCTGCGTTACGTCCGTTAATGTTACGTTTGGTTATGTTTGGATAGGATAGCTTTGACTTTTGTTCTGCACACTGTTATTCGGTGGATTTATGAGCACCTCATTGCCCTACTGTACTCTGCTCGACTCTGGGGAGGCCATTAATAGTGGTCTCGGCACGTTAGAATGATTTATGCTACGTTCGGTTGCGTTACGTTTGGCTGGGTTACGATAAGATAGCTTTGATCTTTGTGCTACACACTGCTACAAGGTGAATTTCTGCGCTCTACTGAGCTCTATCGTTCTCTGCTTGGCGCTGGAGAGGCAAGCAATAGAGGCCACAGCGCGTTAGTTTGAGCTAGGCTGCGTTCGGTTAGGCTACGTTTGGTTATGCTAGGATGCGATAACTTTGACTCCTGTGATATACACTGCTTTTCGGAGGATTTCTGCCCTTTACTGGTCCCAAATATACTCTGCTTCGCGCTGTGGATGCCAGCTATGGAGGTCTCGGCTCGTTAGGTTGAGTTGGGCTTCGTTTGTCTAGGCTATGTTATGTCGGATTAGGTTAGTATTTGTCTGACTCTTGTGCTTTGCACTTAAGTGCGGAGGGTTTCTGCGATCTCGTGTGCTGTATTATATTCTGTATTGTTCTGAGGACAGCAAAAGCTGTCCGGGCACGATGGGTTGTGTTTGGTTACGCTTGGATGTATTATGTTTCGCTATGTTAAACACGGATGGCTACGACCTTTGCGATGTACACTGCTGTTCGGTGGATTTCTGCGCTCTACCCTCCGCTAATATCTTCTGCTTGGCTCTGAAGAGGCCAGCAATAGTATTCCAGGCACGCAAGGCTTAGTTACGTTGCGTTTCTTTATGTTACGTTCGGTTAGGTTAGGGGAGGATGTCTTTGACTTTTGTGCTGTACACTGCTATTCGGTTGATTTCTGCGCTCTTCGTTGCTCTACTATGCCCTACTCGTTTTTGTGGAGGCCAGCAATGGCGGCCGTGGCACGACGTGTTTAATTCCGTTACGCTTTGTTGAGTTAGGTTACGTTATGTTTGGTCACGGTGGCGTTGATATATGTGGTATACAC
>NW_016911294.1:74343-78892 GCF_001483705.2 Eufriesea mexicana | reverse complement strand
AGGCAAGGATAGTGACTTTTGCGGCATAAACTGCTTTCGGTGGACTTCCGCTCTCTACTGTGATCTTATGTGCTCTGCTTTGCTCTGGAGAGGGCAGAGCTAGCGGCCGCGGCACATTAGCTTCTATTATGCCGCGTTTGGTTATGCTACGTTTGCTTAGATCAGATTTGGATAGCCTTGACTTTTCTGCTATTACCTGCGACCAATGAATTTCGGCGCCCTCCTCTACTCTAATATGTTCTGCTTGGCTCTATGGAGGCCAGCAATTCTGGTCACCGCACGATAGGTAGCGTTATGTTACTCTCGGTTAGGTTAGGTTACGTATTGTTGGGGTTGCATTGACTTTTGTGCTCTACACTGCTATATCTGCACTGTACGTTGCTCTACTAGCTTCCGCTTGTCTCTCTGGAGTACATAAATTGTGGCTTAGGCACGTAAAGTTGAGTTATGTTATGCTCGGTTGGGTTCGGTTTGATTAAGTATGGTTAGGGTAGATTTGACTTTTGTAATATACATTGCTCTTCGGAGGATTTGAGCGTTTTACGCTGCTCTGCTATACTCTGCTTAGCTTTCGTGAGGTCAGCATTAGCGTTCGTGACACGGAAGGGTGGGCTGCGTTACGTCCGTTAATGTTACGTTTGGTTATGTTTGGATAGGATAGCTTTGACTTTTGTTCTGCACACTGTTATTCGGTGGATTTATGAGCACCTCATTGCCCTACTGTACTCTGCTCGACTCTGGGGAGGCCATTAATAGTGGTCTCGGCACGTTAGAATGATTTATGCTACGTTCGGTTGCGTTACGTTTGGCTGGGTTACGATAAGATAGCTTTGATCTTTGTGCTACACACTGCTACAAGGTGAATTTCTGCGCTCTACTGAGCTCTATCGTTCTCTGCTTGGCGCTGGAGAGGCAAGCAATAGAGGCCACAGCGCGTTAGTTTGAGCTAGGCTGCGTTCGGTTAGGCTACGTTTGGTTATGCTAGGATGCGATAACTTTGACTCCTGTGATATACACTGCTTTTCGGAGGATTTCTGCCCTTTACTGGTCCCAAATATACTCTGCTTCGCGCTGTGGATGCCAGCTATGGAGGTCTCGGCTCGTTAGGTTGAGTTGGGCTTCGTTTGTCTAGGCTATGTTATGTCGGATTAGGTTAGTATTTGTCTGACTCTTGTGCTTTGCACTTAAGTGCGGAGGGTTTCTGCGATCTCGTGTGCTGTATTATATTCTGTATTGTTCTGAGGACAGCAAAAGCTGTCCGGGCTCGATGGGTTGTGTTTGGTTACGCTTGGATGTATTATGTTTCGCTATGTTAAACACGGATGGCTACGACCTTTGCGATGTACACTGCTGTTCGGTGGATTTCTGCGCTCTACCCTCCGCTAATATCTTCTGCTTGGCTCTGAAGAGGCCAGCAATAGTATTCCAGGCACGCAAGGCTTAGTTACGTTGCGTTTCTTTATGTTACGTTCGGTTAGGTTAGGGGAGGATGTCTTTGACTTTTGTGCTGTACACTGCTATTCGGTTGATTTCTGCGCTCTTCGTTGCTCTACTATGCCCTACTCGTTTTTGTGGAGGCCAGCAATGGCGGCCGTGGCACGACGTGTTTAATTCCGTTACGCTTTGTTGAGTTAGGTTACGTTATGTTTGGTCACGGTGGCGTTGATATATGTGGTATACACAGCAATGCGGTTGATTACTGCGATCTACTGTGCCCTAGTATGTTCTGCTTGGCTCTGGAGAGGCCAGCAATTCCGGTCTCGGCACGCTAGGTTTAATTATGTTACGCTTGGCTTGACTAGGTTACGGTACGTTTGGTTAAGGTAACTTAGTCTTTTTTGCTATACACTGCTATACGGCCGGCACCTGTGAAATTCATTGCTCTTCTAGCATCTGCTTGTCTATGTGGTGCCAGCAATAGGTGTCGTGGCACGTTCGATTTATTTGAGTTACGTTTGGTCATGTTACGTTTGGCTAAGTTTGGCTTGTACGGCCTAAGCTTATGTGCTATACACTGCAATTCGGTGGATTTCTGCGCTCTACATTGCTCTAAAATATTGTGTTCGTCTCTGGGTAGGCCTGCAGTGGTGGTCTCGGCACGTTAGGTTGTGCTAGGCTACATTTAGGTAGGTAAAGTTTGTTTGTATTAGGTATGGATAGCTTTGAATTTCGTGGTATACACTGATGCCCGTTGGAAGACTGCACTCTACTGTGCTCTAGTATGAACTGCTTAGCTATGGGTACGGAAACAATGCAGGTCTTGGCTCGTTGTTTATAATCATTCTACGTTTGGTTAGGTCAGGTTAGGCCATGTTAGGGAAGGATGCCTTCCACTTCTGTGCTATACACTGCTTTTTGGTGGCATTCTGCGCCCTACTGTGCTCTAGCTTATTCTGCTTGGCTCTTGGGAAGCCAGCGATAGTGGTCCCGGCATGTATAGTCAGGTTAGGGTGCTTTCGGTTATATTACGTTTGCATATGTTTGGAGAGGATATCTTTGACTTTAGTGTTGTACACAGCTGTTCGGTTGATTTTGACGCTCTACGTTGCTCTACTATACCCTGCTCGAATTTCTGGATGCAAGCAATAGCTGTCGTAGCGCGTTAGGTTGAGTTACCTTAAGTTCGGTTACGTTAGGTTAGGCTATGTTTGGTCAGGGTAGCTTCGACTTTAGTGCTATATACAGCTACTCGGCGGATTCCTGCCGTCCACTCTGCTCTACTCTGACCTTCTAGACCCTTGGGAGGCCAGCAGTAGTGGTAGCGGCATGTTACATTGAGCTTTTCTACTATAGGTTAGGTTACGTTTGCTTGGGTTAGGCTTGGATATATTTGACTTTTCTGCTTTATGCTGCGATCCTATGTTTTTCTGCGCCCTACACTCCTCTAATATATTCTGCTTGTCACTGGCGAGGCCTGCAATAGTGGTGGTGGCAGGTTAGGTTGAGCTTGGTTACGTTTTGTGGTGTTACGATTGGTTAGGTTAGGATATGGTAGCTTTGACTTTTGTGCTGCTTACCTCTTTTCTGTGGATTGCTAAGCACTACTGTGCTATAATATGTACTGCTTCGCTTTGGGGATGCAAGACATGTTGGCCGCGGCACGTTAGGTTAAGCTGGATTACGTTTGGTCATTTTACGTTAGCATGGATGAGGTTTGGTTAGCTTTGATTTTTCTGCTATACACTGCTGTTCTGTGCATTTCCGCCCATAATCTCCCCTAATATTCTCTGCATGTCCCTCGGGAGGCTACCAATAGTGGTCGCGGCTCGTTAGTTTGGTTAGGCTAGGTTGGGTCAGTATGGGATAGCTATGATTTTTGTGCTACACACGGCAATTCTATGGACTCATGCGCCCTATTTTGCGCTATCACACTCTGCTTGTCTCCGGAGATGCCAGGAATAGTGGCTGCGGCACGTTAGGGTGGGCTAGGCTAAGTTTGGTTCGGTAACACTTGGTTACGTTAGGATGGGATATTTTCGTCTTTTGTATATAAAATGCTATGCGGTGGATTCCTGCGCTCCACTGCGCTCTAATATGCCATACTTGGCATTGGGAAGGATGGCAATAGTGGTTTTGGCACGTTACTCTGCCTTAGGTTGCGTTCGGCCATGTTACGATTTGCTTAGTTAGCAAAGTATAGCTTCAACTTTTGTGCTATGCACTGCTGCTCGGTGGATTTCTGCCCTCCACTGTGCTCTAGTGTGTTCTGCTTGTCCCTGGGAAGGTCAGCAATAGTGGTCCCGGCACGTTAGGCTGAGATACATAACGGTTGGATGTGTTACGTTTGGTTAGGTTTGGGTATGATGGCTTTGACTCTTATGACGCCCACCGCCATTCGGTGGACTTATGCGCTATACATGGCCCTAATATGATCCCCTTTGCTCTGTGGAGGGCAGCAAATGTGGTCTCGGTACGTAATGTTGAGTCAGGTTACGTTCTGTTATGATAGCTTATGCTAAGTTTGGTTACGAAATCCGCAGCTTTCGTGCTGTACGCAGATATCGGGCAGACTTGTGCGCTCTGCTGAGCTATAGTATGTGCTACAAGAATCTGGCCGGGGTGGGGGCAGCAGTAGCGGTTTCGTCACGTTAGGTTGAGTTAGGCTGCGTTTGGATATGTCCTAGTGGGTGCGGGTTAGGTTTTGGTAGCTCCGACTTTTCTGATATACACTGCGATTCTACGGATTCCTGCATTCTACTGTCCACTAGTGTGTTCTGCTTGGCTCTGGTGTGGCTAGCGATAGTGATCGCGGCACGTCAGCTTGAAGTAAATTGCGTTTGGTTATGTTGCGATTGGTTAGGTTAGGAGATGTTAGGTTTGACTTTAGTGCCATAGACTGCTAAGGGGTGGCTCCCTGCGCGCTACAGTGCTCCAATATTTTCAGCCTGGCTTTGGGAATGCCAGGCATGGTGATCTCGGCACGTTCTGTTGAGTCAGGTTACTCCCTGCTAGGCTCGGGTTGGTTAAGCTTGGTTAGGACAGCTTTATATTTTGTGCTTCTGCGCACTGCTAGGCTCTAGAATGTTCTGCTCGGACCTTGGGGGGGGGG